>NC_048298.1:172738938-172889710 GCF_013100865.1 Trachemys scripta elegans | reverse complement strand
ACAAAAACAACAAGGAGTCTGGTGGCACCTTAAAGACTAACAGATTTATTTGGGCATAAGCTTTCGTGAGTAAAAACCTCACTCACGAAAGCTTATGCCCAAATAAATCTGTTAGTCTTTAAGGTGCCACCAGACTCCTTGTTGTTTTTATTGAAATTGTGATTAATCACAATTAAGTTTTTTTTAGTTAATCGCTTGAGTTAACTGTGATTAATCGACAGGTCTGTTATAAACATAAATATTTTTTTTCATAAAGCATCACGGCGTACTGCGGTGCAATTTAAAAGTGTAATGGTACCTGTGTGGCCATGTGTCTCTTCCATAACTCGTACTCAATGGAAAGCCCCTGACTGACTTCAATGGGCTTTGAAGCAAACTCCAGGAGCACCAGTCTGGCATGTTTGTTCTTTCAAAGTGTTCAGTCTGCTTCATGTTTTGCCACTAAAGTTCTCTGCTCTGCCTGATGCATGTGTATTACTCAGAGTTCCAGGTGCTGATAAGGAAGGGCTGCTGATGTAGATATTCTTCATAAAGGCTTGGTGAAATGTTCATAGCAAAGCATTTCTTTTTTGAAATTTGCTAGATTTCAGGTTTGTAAAATGACCACAGAATCAGATTGATTTTTAAGAATTTTGAATGATAGGATTTGTTTTATGTTGGTATCACTGAAAATTTTCACATGATAGTTTTCGGTTTTGATGGGGTGGATTATTTATGATTGACCATATTGCATTTGTTCTAGTTCCGTCATTACCTGAGCCAAACCCTGTGAGATTGGAAGCAATCATTGGGACTTCTCAGACAGCACAACTGCATTTTATGACCCCTCTCTGAGCCATTTAGGAGCAAAAGCTTGAGAAGAAATGTCAGTGCATGCCATATTACTTATTTGTGTTGCAGTGCAGGACAAGTTACCCAGGGTGCAATCTGGACTGTTGAACAGCTGTCTCCCCTTAATCCTGTAGCCTGGGGTGGCTTCTACAGTGCTTTGCTGTCAGAACATCTACTCCTGGCCTGTTCACACAGCCTTCAGCAAACAAAATCAATTCCAGCTATGTCACATGAATGCTCTGACCAGTCACTCATGAATTACATACAGGGCAAAAGCTGCAAATTCCTAGTCCCAGTCTTGTCCCCCAAAATGTGCATCTTGTGCTGTTCAGTACCCTCCTAAACAATACAAGTTCAGAGAAAGACTGCCATTTCATCAAAGGAAAATGATATAAACCAGCCTTGTTAGCCCAAATACTGTTTCCCCACACACTTTAACACAAACACACTGGTTAAAGAAAAACAATAAGATAAGTTTATTAACTACAGAGATAGATTTATGCATCATTACTTGTAATCATTTACAAAGTCAGGATTGGTTACAAAAGAAAGAAAAGACAAAACAAGCTACTATCTAACTTGACTAGCTAACTGAACTTTAAAGCAAAAGGTTTTGTTTAACCATATGCTACAGCAGTCTGTACTAGCTGAAAACCCTTCCAGCCAGGACCACCAGCCCTCCCCCAGTTCCTGATGCTTTTTTTGTCTTTCAAGCATGGTTGCTGCCATGAGGAGAGATGAGGGGAGAGAGGCGAGTTTGAGGCCACTGTTTCATTCTTATACCACTCGCCGCTCTTTGAGGATTACCCCCAGCTGGGGTGCAGGCAACAAGCAGTCTCTTATGGACATGAGGTTGGAACCATCCCTGTGATTAAATAAAAATCATTATTCGCACCTTTCCCTGCCAGAAAATGGTCACTTAAGCAGGTGATAGCCCTTTAGCACCTGGATGGAGTGCCAGTGTGTCTTTGTCTCTGAAAACTGATCTGGGCCTGCTTTTCTTAACCTTGGAGCATGTTATAACAATGTCATAATGTTGAGTGTGGTAACTTGACATATAATGTCTCCACACACATTTTACCAGGACATTAATGTTCAGCTGATTATGACTTTTCAAATGATACCTCACAAGGCATACCTTGTACAGAATTTATCATAGTCTTGTAAAGTGGTGAACATAATGGTACAGACTGTCACACCACTGTGAGCCATTTAGGGGCAGAATCTTGAGAAGAAGTGTCAGTGCATACCATATTTATTTATTTATTTGTGTTGCAGTGCAGAACAAGTAGTGTGGCCTACTGAATAGGATACTGGACTGGAACTCAGGACACCTAGGACATCATTCCACGCTCTGTCACTGGCCTTATGGGTGACCTTCAACAAGTCATTTCACCTCTCTGACTCTCCTTCTGTAACAAAGGGACAATGATATTGACCTACTTTGTAAAGTGCTTTGAGATTCACTGTTGAAAAGTTGTGTATAAGATCTGGATGGTATTATGGCAATAGCACCTAGAGGCCTCAACAGAGATTGGGGGCCTTGTGATGGGGTGCCCACCCCACACACAGCCTGAAGGGGTTAAGGTGGCTAGGTGGACCAATTAAACCACCTAGGCTGCACCTAAAGGAGGAGCCAGGAAGCAAGGACTAATTAGAGATGAGGCTCAGCAGGACAGGAACAGGAGGGGGGCTGAAAATAGAACAGTACCTGAGAACAGAAGATGGCTGCAGTCACTCTCAGGGTGAGAGAAGGTAAAGTAAGAAGTAGCTTGGGATACAGCTGTAAGGGATAGGACTGTGCAGACCTTAACTACTTGTTTTAAGGTCCCTGGACTGGAACCCATTGTACAGGGTGGGCCTGGGTTCACGTACCAGCCACTGGGGAAGTGGTAATGTTAAGGGGCCATGAAAGAGAAGACTGCTGGGGACAGTGCGTGCATCAGTGTCTCAGGAATCCAATTTCTCTGGAAGAGGAAAACCACATTGACCTGGCTGGAGAGCCAAGCCATGAAGCAGGAGAGGGCGAGACTGAGACAGTGACAGAGTGCAATTGCAAGAAGGGGCATCAGCCAAACACATCTAATCCCAGACATGGCCAGAAGCAGGCCCCGCTACAGGTGAGTAGAGCATCCGATGACAGGCCTCCTGTGTGAGGCTCTGTACAAATGCAGAGTGGGAGACAGTCTCTTCCCCAAAGAGCTTACTATCTAAATAAAAAGAACAAATTGTGGGAAGGAAAATGGAGGCACAGAGAGATGAAGCTACTTGCCCAAGGTCCCTATGTAGTTCCAGGAAGATAGCCCACTCAGCCCAGCTATTCTGATGCCCAATTCAGTACCCTATTCACTAGACTGTGCTGTCTCCCTCCTCTGTACAGCTCAGTACTATTTCCTGATGTAGTCTAGGGAGACAGTTGCATATCACATCCACCATAAAAAGAACAGGAGTACTTGTGGCACCTTAGAGACTAACAAATTTATTAGAGCATTAGTCTCTAAGGTGCCACAAGTACTCCTGTTCTTTTTGCGGATACAGACTAACACGGCTGCTACTCTGAAACATCCACCATAGATCATCCAATTTTTAAAGGGTGCAGTGGCCCTTTGAAAACACTATAGAGAGTAGTAGTAATCCACCAAACACCCCAGCGGAGTCAACAGGCTAGCTATTTATTGCTACAAAAAGACAACTGTTAAAGTAAATGAATGTTATCAGGGCAGGGACAGCCAGAGGGTCTGTTAGATGCAGTGGATTATGTGGGGACATATGGTGGACTTCCTCCTCCTGAGCTCAGATGAATTTTATAAACATGCAAACCACATGAATACATTGGAGATTCTCCCATCAATGTTCATGTTTATTTATTTATAGACCATAAACCAGATTCTTGGTCCTGCTATAGCACCAGTCCAGTGGTGTGAAGAGCCATAAGATTAGCTTAACTAGCCAGTTGAGGAGAAATCCCTAGCTGATTTAGGGTTGGTGTAAACGATATGTAGTGGGTGTGGCAGGGCAGCAGGAGGCAGGACAAGCGCTCTCTTACTCTTCGGGTATCCCCAGTTGCTGGAATGGCCACTTGGGACCATGGGCAGACACACATGTAGAGCAGCCCTGAATCCTCTCAAGTACATGGAGGAGAGAGATTGACGTGGGGCCATGCAACGGTGGCCAAAAGCTACCTTTCCTCAATTCCAATCTCCTTTAGTCTTCCTTTATTTGTACTGTGAGGCTGGCATCCTGAACAGAATAAAGATGAAAAATACACCTGTAGCATATATGAGAAGAGGTGTCACAAATCCACTGAAATGGCAGAAGGAGTTCGCATAGCTATATAGCTCTAATCACGTAAAAAAATCCAGCCAAACAAATTTTAAAAACCCTTAAATTAATTTCATGCATATAAACCAATGAAACTTTTACCCAGTTTGTCCTCAGACCATGGCTGCCTTCTAAAATGTCCCATGATTTTTAATTGGAACCAATTCAGCAGGGTGTGTCCAGAGGCAAGATCTTTTGGCAGACCGACAATACATTATATACCAATGGCATTTAAGAGGTTCAAACCCTAGATTAACTAAACAAATCACTGAGATGTTTGATACTTTAATAGTTTGGTTTTTTTTAATCCCTAAGGAGAGTTGTAATTATTACATTACATACTTGACAGTAATCACAGTCATATTGTACTGATAACTTTTTTTTTTTCCCCTTGGTTGTGCTTGGGCATTTCTTAATGATTTCTCAGAAGTAAAATAGAGACCAATAAAGAAAAAGGTTAATGGATTATTTATAACTAGCACCAATGAAGCCTTCCTTCTTAAAAGAGAAAAAATAGGAATACCTACAACTCTATTTATAGCCTATCATTAGGAAATAAAACACATAAATATAACCACAGTATAACAAAAAGGTTTATAGCCTGCACCTTATCTGGAGTGTTGTATAAGGAACACAGTGTTTTATCATTCTATTTTCATTTATTAGGTCATTTATTAGAGCTAAACAGAAATTGCCAAATATGTGTTTTCTGCAAAATTGAAATTTGTGGGTAAATGTTGATTTTTGTCAAAATACATCCTCAATGCACCAACTACTTTGTTTAGTTGTGATGGAAGGTGTTATTAGTGTGTTAATGGAGAGATTGGAAAGCTAGGTGCTGGGCTTTGAGGATGGTGCTGCTGCCATGTAGTATCCCTTACACAGGTTGGTTATTAAGGGCCTGATCCTGTGCCCATTGAAGTTAGTGACAAAACTCCTATTGATACCATTGGAAGAGTCACACCTGGGTTTCTGGGCTCCATGAAAGCCAGACTCCCTGAGCTGGACAGCTGGGTCCCCAGGCTTGCATAGCTCCACTAGGGGTTCAGCCACCTGCCAGGGGGAGCTGGGCATTCCAGGGAGCAAGCCAAACAATTCTGTTTCCATTCTCCCCGAATGGATTCTTTCAGTCTTTACTGCCTCTGCCATTTAAAACATTTTGACCTGTTGTCCTTATTAAAAATTCACAATTTTTGCAGGAAGGAAAGACTGTTTCTGAACAGCTCTAGTTGTAAACTTCTTTCCCTGTTGCAATTTCTCTAGCACTGCATGTGAGGCAGCAATTTTATCAGCCATAGCCTTGCAGGAATATAATAGACTCTTTATAACAGTTTGTACTGATTTTCCATCGCACTGCAAACAGTAGCAGTGCTCCTGGTGTACATCATCATCTCATTCCAGTCTTCTTCTTCCATTTGGAAGTCAGGAGTTCTTTCTTTCTTGTCCATATAGCTCATTTTATTAATATTCAAACTACGTGCACCTTCTTGTAATCCCTTTCCATTCAGAGCCAGGAATAAAACTGATTCTAAATCAGACTTACATTGTTTTTCTTACATTGTCTGGCCACAGGAAAAACAAAACACCTGAAATCTAGGTGCAAGGAGAAACCAATAAATTACTTCCGGTTTCTTAAATTATGCAATGTAATAAAATCTCCATTCTTAAAAAAGTTGTTATAATATTTTATGCAATCTAAAGCCCCTACTGAGGGGCTTTATCAGTTATTTATATGCTCCAGAGCAAGAAGTTCAGTAATTGGGGTGACTGGAGTTACTTTATGTTTTATCCTTATTTTGTCTTCCATATATAAAGTCCATGGGTGAAGTTCTGGCTCCATTGAAGAAGATGGCAAAGCTCCTATCGGCTTCAGTGGGACCAGAATTTCATTCCATACCTCTAGTACTGCCATAATGAAGGAATGTTGTTTAAGGAGGAGTTTTTGCAAAAATGCTCAGTGTTGGCTTAACTCTCCTCCTATTGATTTTAGTGGGGTGGAGCAGAGTTAGGCCAACCCTGAAGCCTTTTTGAAATATCATCCTACATATATATTATTTGTTCCTTGCCAATGAAAGAATATAGGAAGATTTAAATTATACACTCTTCTCCTTGCATCTGAATCTAATGAAGATCATGTTTTCCATGATTTCAGCTGCAGTTCTTAAATTAGCTGCCTGATAATATTGTTTAAAGTTTGGCAACCCAATGCCTCCTGTTTTTGTGACTATATAGAATAAATACATGTGGAATCTTCCCTTTAATTCAAAGTTCTTAACAGATTCATAACAATCTATTAGCAGTCTGTTTTTGCTTGCTTGTTTTAAGTTATAAAAACCGTAAGCATTGAGGACAGGTGAAAAACATAAGGCAGCCAATTCCGATATATAGCTAGAGCATGTTATAGTACCTATAGCACCACTCTCTAAAAAGGAGAATGAAGACAACCCAGGGAATTACAGATCAGTCAGCTAACTTTGGTACCCAGATAGATAATGGAGCAAATAAACAATTTGTAAGCACCTAGAAGAAAATAAGAGTCAACATGGATTTGTCAAAAACAAATCATGTCAAAACAACCTAATATCCTTCTTTGACAGGATAACAAGCATTGTGGATAGAGGGGAGGCAGTAGAGATAAAGTGATATCTCTATGTTAGTAAGGTTTTTGATACTGTCTCACATGGCCTTTTCATAAGCAAACCTGGAGAAATATAGCCTAGACAAACCTTCTATAAGATGGGTATACAACTGGCAGGAAAACCATACTCAGAGAATAGTTATCAATGGCTCAGAATTTGAGATGGAAGAGAATATCAAGTGGGGTGCCACAAGGATCTGTCCTGCATCTGGTTCTATTCAGTATCTTCATTAAATTATTTGAATAATTGCATAGATAGTACACTTAGAAAGTTTGCGGCTGATACCAAGCAGGGAGGGGCAGGGCCAGCTTTAGGCCAATTCCCCCGAATCGGGTCCATGACTAAGAGGGCCCCACACCTGCATCTAAGAGGGCCCCCGTCCTAAAATGAGAGGTTAACTTAGGCGCCTTTTTAATTGTTTTACTCACCTGGTGGTGGTCCGGGTCTTCGGCGGCATGTTGGCGGCGGGCCCTTCACTCACTCCAGGTCTTCGGTGGCATTTTGGCAAGGGGTCCTTCAGTGCCGCAGAAGACCCGGAGCAAGTGAAGGACCCACTGCTGAAGTGCTGCCGAAGACCCAGACCACCACCGGGTATTTGAATCGGGCCCCGCACTTCCTAAAGCTGGCCCTGGGGAGGGGTTGCAAAGGTTTAAAATTCAAAATGATCTGGACAAACTGAAGAAATGGTCTGAACTAAATAGAATGAAATTCAATAAGGACAAATGCAAAGGGTTACACTTAGAAAGGAATAATCAATTGCACAAATACAAAAATGGTAAATGACTGCCTACGAAGGAGTACTGCAGAAAGGATCTGGGGATTATAGTGGATCACAAGCTAAATATGGGTCAACAATGTAATACTGTTGCAAAAAAAACCCCACCAAACATCATTCTGGGATGTATCAGGAGTGTTGTAAGCAAGACACAAGTAGTAATTCTTCCACTCTACTCTGCACTGATAAGGCCTCAACTGGGGTATTGTGTCCAATTCTGGGCATCACACTTCAGGGACGATGTGGACAAACTGGCAAAAGTCCAGAGGAGAGCAACAAAAAGATTAAAGGTCTAGAAAATGTGACCTACAAAGAAATATGGGAAACACTGGGCTTGTTTTGGTCTGGAGAAGAGAAGACCGAGGGGGAACACAAGTCTTCGAGTATGTGAAAGGTTGTTATAAGGAGGAGGGTGATAAATTGTTCTCCTTAGCCACTGAGGACAGGAGAAGAAGTAATTGGCTTAAGTTGCAGCAAGGAGGTTTAGGTTAAATATTAGAAATAACTTCTGAACTGTAAGGGTAGGTAAGCACTGGAACAAATTACTTAGGGAGGTTGTGAAATCTCCACCATTGGACGTTTAAGAACAGGTTGGACAGACACCTGTCAGAGATGATCTAGATAATACTTGGTCCTTCCTCAATGCAGAGGACTGGACTAGATGACCTGTCAAGATCCCTTCCAGTCCTACAGTTACAATTCTATGTTGGGAAATGGTTTGAGTGGTTTATTTTCATAGACAATTTATAAATTTCATAGACTTTTTATTAAAGACTGAAAACCCAAAACCAAAATGTTTTCAGCTGAAACAATTTTGGGGTTCAGTTTCTTGAAAAATATTCTAAATTTTCTGAGCAAAGCAGATATATTGGTGACAATTTTTGCTCAGTCAAAACCCCATTTTTTTTCTTGAATAACAGTCTTGATGGAAAATTGTCAACCAGCCTTACATATATTCCATCATTTACCAAAGTAACTTACATGGGCTTTATTCTAGGCTCCGGTTGGGATAGTGAGAGGTAGAGGAGGAGTCAAGGAATTTGGGTGCCTAACTCCCTGTGGTTCCTTTGACAATTCCTGCATCTGGCCTTCTCCTGTATTTTTTGCAGGAGAGAAAGGCAGTTAACCTTGTAAACTGAATTTGTTGTATCAATTACATATGCACATAAGTAGCTTATTTTTGTGGGTGCCTATGACAAATTATATGACATTTTGTGATTCATAGTTACTTGCCTCTTTAGTGTAGGAAATAACTTTTTTAAATATTTTAATTTGACTGTAAACCTGGCCAAAGCTAGCTTAGTTCCTGATGGGCTGCAATTACCAAAGATAAAGGTTGTGTAAAACTTACATACAGTATTATGCCATCCCTATACAAAGAGCACCAAAATTAGAATCTTGTTTTAGCACTGAATCTGTAAAAAACTGGAACTAATAAGGCACATATGTTGGTGGCTCCAATTATATGGATCTTCAGTTTCCCCTTGGTAACTGCTTCTACTTGGAGGAAGATACATTGGAATCCATTAGGATCCTACACTGCACTCTCCTTTTTCCTATCATGGACCCAACATCTACAGCAGGGATTGGCAACCTTTGGCCCGTGGCCCATCAGGGAAATCCGCTGGTGGGCTGGGAGGGTTTGCTTACCTGCAGTGTCCACAGGTTCAGTCGATCACAGCTCTCACTGGCTGCGGTTTGCTGTTACAGGCCAATGGGGGCTGCGGGAAGCAGTGTGGGCTTAGGGATGTACTGGCCACCAAAGATTGTCGATCCCTGATCTATAGTAAAGAGTCCAAAATGAATTAACCAGGAGGACTAAAATCATATGTGCTGCATGAAAGCGTCACAAATGAAAATATATTCATATTCTCTAAGAGGAAGTTTAATCTACCCATTTGCCCATTATTTCAAATGACACAGATTAAGCCCTGTGTCACAATCCCAACAAGGGCAGTCAGGGCCAAGAAAACCTGAGGCTGGGAGTACCAGAGGAGTTTGTAGTCCGATTCCAAGCCAAGGTTGATATCAAGGGTCAGAGTCAGGTTTCAGGGTACAAGTCAGGAAGTGAAGTTCAGATCAAGCCGAAGTCAAAGCTACAAATTCAGGTAAAGGGAATAGTCATGGCAGCTATGGGTTGCTTACTCGGTGCTTCGGTTTATATAGGTCAGGGAGCCAATCAGGAGCCGTGATGTTGCGGCCTGTGAAACCATTGAGGAAGAACTTCCCATGATCTGTGTCCACTGCAGGTCGTGGGAGGTGGAGGATAAACTGGTGGTAGCCTGGCAATGTCAGCTACCTGGTAGCGCTGCAGGCTTGTGTTCTAGACCAGGGGGCTTACATGTTGTACTGTATGTCTAATATGTTCAGCATAGTTTTCAGGAGCAAAGAATAAACAATTTTTGCTAGATGCAGTATCACTTTTTTACGATGATAAAATATTGGACCAGTTTTTCTAATGCATTAGAGCAGCTTTGCACTGCTCTGCCAGTAGACATCTGCACTAAAGCTGGCTATCTGGCCAAAAGATTATCCTTGGGTACTGCAAAGTGATTTAGTAAGAAGGTGAAAGATAAAGTGATTTCACAGTAAGCAGTTTGGTATAAATAAGCAAGTAGATAATTATATAGACAGAGATAGCAAGCGTGGCTGGTTGAGGCAGTTCCTTTATCTTAGGCTCACCTATTAATTCCTTTTCTTGCTGTAACCCCAAGCTTCTGCTCTGTCAAGTTATATTTACATTGCAGCCAGAGGTATGTGTTTGTTTATTGAGATTTATACAAGCTACATAAAGAAAGTCCATCCCAGGGTCTGTGCACCCTTGACAAACTCTTAAAAGTCTAGTTCAAACATAAGACTCAACAACTGATAAGCTGAGAACATTACTCTGTCACAGTGTGTATAACATTGTTATCTCTTGCTAGGGCTTTTCAGTAAATGCTTGTGCCTCTTAAGAACTGGATTATGACTTGATGTCTGGCCAATTCTGTGATCAGAGCAAACATCCATTTTGATATCGGTGACCCTCAGATTATATGTACAAATAAGAAATCTCAAATCTGGAATTTAGATTACTTTTGGGTCTGTTGGTAACCTTTTTTCTTTGGGCTTGCCATAGGTACATGTTTAAGGCACAGGCAGATTTAGCATGATCCATACAACTGCAGGACTGAGTTGTCATTAAAGACTTCATTGAAACTGCAGAGCACTATTGTATACAACAGACATTCAATGTGCAGGAAGGCTGCCCGCAGCCAAAGTAAACATACATTCATGTTCTTGCCACAGAATTTATTTACTGTGTCAATCATGGCAAATCTTTCATTCCTGTCAAATTAGACTGTCCCTCCGGCAGGTCACAATAGCTTTGGCAGACATTATCAATATTTTTAAAAGGTCATCCATCAGACAGTGCATGTTGTAGGTAATGAGTGGGGAGGGAAAGAAGACTGTTTTGTACGCTGAGAGAAGCAAAAATGTAATAAAGGGCTGACATACCCTAAATACGAGAGTTTGATTTACCACTTTCTGCACTCATCACCATCTGCACAATTCTAATCTTGAAAATAACACTATAATTCTATAATTCAAATCAATGGGAGTTTTGTCACAGACTTCAGTGGGACCAGGGTTAGTCTCTTATTCAGGAAGAAGGAATTCAAAAAAATGGAGTATTTTAGAATAAAATATATATATATTATATAAATTTAGAAGTGTTTATTCAAATATGTAGCTTTTAGTTGAAAGAATACACATTTATTTTTCTTTAAGAGATCCAGTTATTTTAGCTTTTGTTTCCTTTAAACCATTGTCGTGGTGGAAAAATCTGTATTGTACATCTGCTAGAAGATCACATACTTTTATTGTTTATAGAGCAGCAACATGTGCATGGTGCTTTATAGATTAATGACACCAGGTACAGGTCCCAAGGAGCTTACAATTTAAATTTGAGAGTTTGGCTTTACATAATAAATATCAGCTCTTTTAATTTACCCTATTTTTTAAATGTTACAATTAAACCACTCTTTTGAAGCATATGTAATCAAGAATCAAATATAAAAAGAATTACATCTTTATTTTTCATTTAAAGATTATAATTCACTGAATGTAGAAAGTGGGTATGCTTATTTTCCTTTCCTGGAAAATGACACACAACACTGACCTTAACAAAAGGGTTGTCTTCTTTTGGTTTACTGCAGACATTATGGACTTAAAGGAAATTCATAAATTCTGTGGTATATGAAGTAGTGGAAGCCCTGTTTAGGTCTGACTTGTCTAGAAGTTTTAGGAAAGACATGTCTTTTCTATTCTGGTGTTGAGCAAACTATATCTGAAATTGGTTACGCTGTGAGAAAGGACAAGGTGGGTCCTAGGTTTTGTGAGGACATAAGGAAAGTATGGAAGACCCTGTCAGGCTAACTTTGGATCAACCTTTGTCAGGGAAGAGAGGACAAACACTGGATCATCATATGCTAACATACAGAAAACCAATTTTAATTCCAAAAAGATGAAATTGTTGGAGCAGAAAGTGAAAGTAATTAAATGGCACTAGTTGCTCCAAGGCACTAGAATGCTGAAGAGGAATTTAAAAGACCCATTCAGATTTGGGATTGAAGCAATACTGTATTGATCATTCTCATGGATTTACCCTCTGTGAATGGACTCTGCCATTAATGGAGAGTGAAATTCAGCTAGCACTGATCACTATATAAGTCTTTTTTCATGAAGAGAGACTATATGGTGTTAGTGTTACATATTAGAGATAATGCTACCATCAATCTCTCATGAAAATAAACTACCATACCAGAAGGCTGGATAAGGGACAGAAAATGATAAGCGGGAGTAAACTATCTGTTTTCAACAAGGCAAAACATTAGCTATGGTATAATATTAGGATTAGTGTTATTCACATTAATGATCAGAAGGAGGGGGTGAACAGTGAGATGCAGATGACACAAAATTATTAAGGCTTGTCAAGAATAGAGAATCCTCTGAGGAACTTCAGTGGGACAGACTAAAGCTAGGTGAATGGGCACCATGATGAAGTGTAAAACTCACTGCTGACAAATGGAAGACAATGCGCATTGGAAGGAACAACTTCAGCTACACACTCATGCATTTTACTTGGTTCTAAATTAACTATAATTGATCAGGAAAATTTACCTGAGTGGTGTACTGGAAGAAAGATGCATGTAATAAAGCATTCCAATGGTAAATCTCATAACTATCAGACCTTTTAATAAAAGTTCACAATCAATTATACATTATAATAAGCATACTCAAGAGTAACTTTCTATTCTGTGTATCAGGTGCAAACATGTTTTCTTCAGCATTAAAAGGTTTTCCTTCAAGCCATGTCATAAGAACATAATGAACATAAGAACATCATGGTCACTATTTTCAGTCTTGCACTGTTTAGTAGTGTCATCCAGTCAGTCATTCTAGACACATACTTCATTTTCCTTTTCATGAAGTTCTGAAGTAGTGTGGGTGTCAGCTGTGTTTTACTCCAGAACTTGGTGCATTTCAGTTGACTAATCTGTTCTGCTGAAATCTAATAGGCATGGAGCAGTTCCTGTCTTTGTAACTAAATGTTCCCTAATGCGCTCTCTTTTGAACACTCCTCAAATGACTGCGTGCACCTTTTACTACAACCACTGTATTCTGCTGCCACAGATGATAAATAAAAGTTCTTCAGAAATTAACGATTAAGTCAACTTTCTCAAATGTAAGGTCTGTCAAAGCAGTTCTGTCACAAATGTGGTTGAAGCTGCAGATGCTGTCTAATTAGAATTGTTCAGGGTACCTTTAATTTAATTATTTGAAAGGGTCTTGAATTCTGCATCCAAGGAGGCTTCTTATATTCTCGTTATTACTATGATTTTCAATTATATAGAAGAACCTAAGTCTTGCGTAAATCTTCCAGCTGATCTTTTCATAAAATTCCCAGTGTATTTACTTTTCACTTACACATATAATTCTATGAGAAGTGTATAATGTACTTATTTATATGGAGATCATTGTATATTAAATATTGAACAGCTCTCAAAAGTCTTCATATTTAACTCAGGGTGTCATACTCTCTTTATTCAACATACTGTTTATGATTTGCTCTTCTATTCAGTGCTGTGTCTTCTTTTAAGACTGTGCTTAAGGCCAAACATTTCTCATGTTAAAGATGGAAGCCTATAATAACTTCCATAATACTGTACTTCAGGATCAAGAAGGTAGGAATTTTATCAAAGGAAACTACTGCACATTTTTGATCTGTGTATACTATAATTTAATCTGGTTTCAAATGGGAAATTTAAATTAATAAAATGAAAAATACATTTTGGATGCAGTATCAGCTTTATATATTTGGAACTGCTCAGTTTGTACATAATGCTGTAAATTAACCACAGTGGGTTACGAAAGGGCTACAATCAATAAGGCAGCTCATTATCTATGATACTTATAATTACCCTGATGCTAGTACTAACACTTTGGTTTAACCAGTGCATATTAACAAAATGTGCTAACAGGACATCTCATTATCATCCTAATTTCTGCTGTGGAGTTTTATTGGAAAAGCATGCTACTCATCTGAACTGCCACAACAGCAGCATTATCCCTAGGGCGTTTTTTTTTTCATATCAAGGTTAATTTAAAGTGATTAGCATAAGCACTACAGATGTTGCTATGGGGATAGGAACCTCACATCTACTATGATGGACATCATATGATTGCTGTTACAGCTCCGGTATGATTGGATTATTTGTTTTAATGTCATGTGAAACAAGTCACGTGGTAAAGATCAGAATCTTTCTAATAGCATTTCATATTCCTTAAATCAATCACCTTTTCTGTTTCTTGGTGATAAAAATGCCTGAACAGTGCACAGGCAGATACTTGGTTTTTATTGTTGTTTGTATCTGATTCTCTCTTTCTTGGTAAACTCTACTGTTATGTGAGTTTGAAAGACATACCTATTTCAAAATTGTGAAACCAAATTTAAAAAAAATACTGGACAATTAAGATTTTAGATAAAATTTGAATTCAGAGCAAAATGTTGGAATACATTAAATGACAGTGGATTTCAGGAAAATAGACAGATTTGAATAAATGTGTACATATGCTCTAAGCCCATTAGATGGGAAATCTGCTATTGAGCTGAATAGGTTTTGGATCCAGTCCTTAATGCTACTGCCATTGAGTTCCCCATTCTCAGTTTGAACCAAAAGAGTATTTCCTAATCTGGAGGTACTAGTAGAGAGAAGGGGGAAAGCTCTACCTGTAGACACAAGAAGGACAGTGATTTAAAATATAGATGTAGTTTCTCAGCAATGTAAATTTTAATTTACTTCTTAATGACCTCTTTTAACCACAGTTGTGGTTGTGAGATCGTTATTAATATTGTCATTAGCAATATCACACTGGTGGTGCTTTTAGTGGCTATTTTTATGGACTTTGTGTGTGTGTGTGTGTCTTCCCCATTCTAATTTTTCAGGTTGAACCACAAACATTTAATTGTGAAAACTACTATGACTACTCACTGTATTTTCTGGGAGATAATTTTATTTAATTGATGTATGACTTAGTTTTGTGCATATCAATATAATTCTACATGTTGTGGGGTTACATTGAGAAAAAATACATAAAATGACATTATTTGAGCGTGTTTGGAATGCCACAGAATATTTTAAGTTTATAAGGTTATTTTGTGCTTGAACATTAATGCCCACAATTCCCACTTCTGCTCCTTTTATATAGCTCCTTTCACAGTCAACGTATCTCAGAGCACTTCTCAATGTAATTAGAATGTGATATTGTTATACTCTAATGATGCATGACTGGCAATTTTGGCAGTTGGTGTATTCATCCATAGTTCACCAAATCCATCTTCAGAGGAAATGGGTTTGTTCAGAATGCCAATGTTAGCCAATATGCTGATATTATACCCTTCTCTTTTCATTTGGGTCTTTAACTGCCAGGGATGGGCAAGAGTCATTCAAAAGACAGGATTCCCCCCACTAAGCAGTGATATCAGCAATGTGTCCTAGCCCAGATCATTGTATGGATTTTGTCTCTGACTTACCAGCTCACAGGCAAGTGCAGTAATAAATGAGCCATCCTTTTTTTGTTTTAATATAGAATATAAGCACACTTTTTAAAAAGGGTAAAATGCTACCAAATCAGACCTAGCCAGATCCAAGATCAAAAGGAGATCTTGTAAAATTCTCAGGCCCCTTTCTGAAGCAAAAAGTTTTGGGCAGTTTACTATGACCTTTTGACTAAGCTTTTGAATGTATATTCTAAGCACATCTTCAGAAATTCACCACAGCTGTCAAAATCATTCTTTCTTTCAGTTCAATTTCCTGTGCCCCGCTTTGCTGCCATATATACATTTTATATCTAAACACAAACATTAGTAATGAGTAAAAAATGCTTATGTAAAGCTTTCTTAGCGCATGTCTACACTTGCCATTTAAAATGGAAAAAGTCCCTTTTGGGGCAAAAATCGTGGGAGCGTCTACACTTGCCAATGACTTTTTGTGGTGAAACTCAAAAGTTTCAACACAAAAAGAAAACCACCTCCACGAGAGGTGTACAGCTCTTACCGGTGATGCTTTTGCGGTGATGGTGCAAGTGAAGACACGTTCTTCCTGTTTACACAGCTTTTAGCCCTCTGAGAATATCCCTCAGTTCCTAGGTGACCACTCTGGCCAGCAGCTCTGCTGCCAGGTAAACAGACATCCACCCCTCCCCCTGTAATGCCCCAGGAACTTTGAAACTCCCCTTCCTGTTTTCTTGGCAAGTGCTCGCCTATCATCTGGCCAGGTGACAACGCCTGCTCCACGGAGCAAACGATCCCCTGCTTGGAGCAATGCTGAGCTACAGGAGCTGCTCAGTGTTTGGGGAGAGGAGGCTGTGCAGGGACCCAGGATGCTGCGCGATCACCTCTTCCCCCTTCCCACAAGACCCATCATCAAAATGGAGAGAGCTGCACTGTGGGGTAGCTGCTCTCATCAGCCATGGAAGTGCTGCTAATGTAAACACTCTCTGATGCCTGAGGAATTAAGTGAGTACACAAACCAGCACTTTATTTTCACTGGTTCCCTATCACCGGTGAAACTTACAGCGCAAAAACTCTGCAAGTATAGAAATACCCGTAGCTTCCTATGCCTTGATTTTTTGTTTCACTTCTCATTATACTACTTATGAACCAATATTCTACTGAAATAAGACTTTTATAACCCCCTTATGTTTATAAAAGCAATGTTTTATGGAATGATTAATAGCTGATTTATTTTTTAAAAAAGCAGCTCTGATCCTACGAAGAACTTAATGTTGGATAGCTTATTGGTAAATTTCAATTATGATTTATTTAGTTATTTCTTTGTATTATAGTTGCACTGTGGGGAATTTTAGAAAATATTATGATACTGGAAAGTCAGACCCCAACACATCTTGAAGCAAATTTATTGGATTGTGAACTGCAAATCTAATGGCAATAGTTTCAGAACTGGCAGGTGGTCCCAATTTAATTTTCGTACAACTGACAAGATCCAATTGTCTTCTGTAAAGAGCCCTCTGTTTAACTTTGAATATATTAAATGCCAAATTCTCAGTGGGTGCCAGTTGAGGATCTGGGCCAAAATATATAGCTCGTTTAATTTCTTCAGCTAAATGGACAAACAACCAAATTGTGTTCTTCCTACTCACACAAGAAGACCTGTTGTTTTCAGTGGAACTATTTGCATGAGTGAGATGAATGCAGTTTGGTTAATGTGGTTTAACTAAAATATTTTCATGAAACTGGAATTAATCTAAGAACGGGATTTTTAAAAGCACTCAGCATTGGCTCAGTTCTGCTTCCATGAAATCCAATGGAAGTTTTACCTTAATATCAATGGGAGCAATTAGGCCAGTAGTGAGTCCCACTTTAAATACATAATTGCCAGTCAACATTGTTCAGATTTGATTTTATTAAGCATAATGTCTCTCACTGGAGAGACTGAATTTTTCCTAAACTACAGGACTTCTCAACATATTTTGACATACTTGCATTGCCTTGGGAGTTGGGGTTAGCATCAGAATAATCAGATTTTGTGACAACAACAGATTTATGATTGCATCTACACGGAGCTTTACAGAGGTATTTACAATAACAATGGTAAATTTGTTATATGGCAGGGGCATGTGAGCTTTCAAAGCTGAAGTCTGGGAAAAGATGTATGGATGAGTCACCCTAAAAGCACATGCCAAACAGAACTTTTCTAATATTGTGAATAGCCAGAATGAAGAATTTTTAGAGCTTCCTTCAGCTTTTGGTAGTAGACTAGTTTGTCACAGCTCACACTCAAGTATGGAAGGAGTGTGATGGGGTGTCCATGCCACACAAGACAGAGCAAGTTAAATTAGGTTAATTAACCTGATAGGCTGCACCTGCGGGAGAACCAGGATGTGAAAGGCTGATGATAGATCCCAGCTGAGAAGGAACAGGCAGGGCTGGTATAAAGACAGGATGCTGCAGCATAAAGGAGCTGCAGGAGAAGCAGTCTGCATCACTCCCTGGGAGAAGGGAGTTTGGGCTGGTAAACTTGGAGAGTGGGGAGCCAGAAGATGTAGGAAGGAGTCCAGGGACATAGGAACAGTATCTGGGCGCAAGCAAAGCATAGTTGCTAGACATTGGGTTTGTGGACTGGAACATGGAGTAAAGGGAGGGTCCGGATTACTCTACCAGCCACTGGGCAAGTGGCATAGACTGGGCCGCTAAGGGACGAAAGCCATTTTGGATGGAGAGAGGTTTATACTCCTGGAAAGGGAAAACACTTACTTATGCAAACTGTCCTGAAGAAGGACAGCCAGATTAGGGCCAGAGTTCTGCCTTTAATATTACCATCCCAGATGAAGCTGTTAGTGGCCTACCCCATTTCCATTTATGAAGAAGATGAGTATTTTATTAGTATTCTCTCTCCAAATTTCTTATTACTAAATTACACAGGGATGTGTATGTGGTGATTCCCCCCTCCCCCCTTCCTTAGATAGCATTTGTTTCCCAAAAGAAATTACATTATCAGCTTGATAAAGGCTGCTGGTAATTTTAAGAAATCTTACAAAAAGAGCAGAGTAGTTTAACAATCTAAGAGAATTATCTATGGAGTCTACTACACTCCAGAGAGCAATATTGCCCATTAGGAATTCTAACCACTGTAATTAGCAAGTTTCCCTATCTCTGTATGTTAAGGAAATTCAGCTTCAGTTTGTTTCCTGCCTGATATGTGGAGAAAAGTGTAGGGGAAAAAAATCTGCATGACCTTGCATTACTGATCCTGTATGATTGGAATAAGCGGTATTAGCTGTACTAACAAGAAGCAAAAGCACAGTGAGTAAGTTAAATTCTAATCTGATTTAGAACCTGTGCTACCTTATTAAATCAACGGTGAGGTTTGAATTGTAATTCAGAGAAGAATTTGGCCCTTAAAATGTACATGTAGAAATGTAATATCCTGATGGGTAATTTGTCAGTTTAGGGACAAGGTTGTTTTAAAAACAAATAATACGCAGAGTCGAGGTCCATAGCTACCATGTTAACTTCAATGAGTTTTAAGTACATGCAGTATCAGATCCTGTGTAGCTAAATATTATTATATGCCTGTGATAGATATGGCAATTTCCTGCAATATCCTTGAAAACGCTACTGACTTAAGTTTACATATCTCTGGAGTCCATTTTATTAAATGCAGAGGCTGTTTACTATTGTGAGCCCTGGGAAGTATTATGAAATTCAAAGGACTGTATTGAACAATGGGCCAGACAAGAATGGTCTTTTGAAAATTCGGGGGGAGGGGAGTAGAGAGGGTGAATTCCCGTTTGGTAGTTTGGACCATTCAAATTTAGGAATATCAAATATTAAGCACACAAAGGCCATGTCTCCACTGGAGACTATAGTGACATAGCTATGCCAACATAACCCTGTAGTGTGCACAAAGCCTACAGCAACAGAAATGCTCGCTTGCTCGCTCACTCTGAATGATTGTAGCTTGGCTGACTAAAGCATTCTGTCATTGACCCAGCTGCATCCAAACTGTAGGTGAGGTCAGCAAGGCTCTCGGTGGGTGGGGTGAGTGCCATAGTTATGTCAACCTAACTTTTAAGTGTACACCAAGCCAAACTAATATAATATAAATACCTACGAAGGGAATGGAAATTACATAATTGCTACAAAGGCTTTGTCATCAAAATGTTGACTAAGTGGTAAAAGCTTCTGTGTAGTTTACACGAGGCTAGATTCTTACTGGCTTTTGCTTCAGAAACCGGAGTGGTAGGGGGAGGGCACAAGGAGCATTTCCCTCTCTTTTCATATCCTATGCAAGAGCTAGGGACAATCACCTTTGGGAAGGCATGAAGACCATTTCCTTAACCTGTCCCTGGAGATACACATTGCAGTCAGAGTGCCAAGGCCATCATTCTCTCCCTTCCTTGACATCGATCCTTTGAAAGGGCCCGGTATAGCTGGATGCACATACATGGGCTGTAGTCCACGAAAGCTTATGCTCTAATAAATTTGTTAGTCTCTAAGGTGCCACAAGTACTCCTGTTCTTCCTGTTCACTTGGAAGCTCAGGGAGGCACAATCCCTCCCTGAAGTACCCTGAGTACATGGTCTTTCTGCACTGGCCCCCATTCAAAGCTGTGCCTATTAGTCATGGTAATTTCATTCATTTTCTAATATCTCTTTTTTTTTTCCTTTTTTTTTTCTTTTTCTGGATTATAGTATTTGCCTGTATACCAGTGCTTTGCAGAGATAAAATGATACTATTATCAAGTAAGAGTAGCAATTTATAATTATCAGGCCATATTCTCTCAAGTACCTGGACAAAGGCTTAATGACCCTGAAATGGGCACAGGTATATGCTACAAAAGCAGCATGATATGTCATGTGTTCTGGCCGAGACCAATTCATTTCAAAATGTCAAACAATCATCATATTAATAAAAGAATAATGGGCCATTTTGAGCCGTTCAAAATAAAAACAATATTAAACTTTTTCCTGTAACTTGTTTTCATTTTTCAGCCAGTTCTATTTCAGGATCTCAGGCTACAAGGGAAGCAGTGATTGGAGGGAAAGAATAGGAGAAACCTGTAGGAGAAAAAATCAGCAGATTTCAGCTCCATATAGTCCTTAATAATGCAGTATAATTAAAATACATTCAACAGGAATGAAAGAATTTGTATTTCTCTCATTTACTTATGTACTGGATGTGTATATACTCTCTGGTAAGTTAAGAAGAGCTAACCCTATAATCCTACTCTAGTTGTTAGAGATGGAAGAGATCTCCTAGGTTACTATGTCTCTCCTTGATTTAAGTATTCTACCCTACAGAAATGTTTTCCCCCACAGTATATTTTTTAACATTGCTTGAGACATTTAAAACTGTCTTACACTCAATGTGGTTTTCACTATTTCTCTAACACTCTTGTTAGTCTTCCCCTGTTTGAAATAATTCTTTTCCTTCCTTGGTATTCATAAACTTCAGTAACTTGCCTGCAGTTATCATTTAGGCAGTCATTTTATTTTCCCCTATATGTCAATTTCAACAGCCACTTGAATTCCTTACACCAGTCTCCATCTCTCTATTACTGAAGTGCCCAGAACAAGGCTTTCTAGCCAAATGGACTTGATTCATCTTGATCTTTCCCTTTACAGCTGTGGGAAGTGGGTGTAAAACACCATGATTCAGAATTCTCTACTCTTACTGAGTTTGCAACCACTTTGCACAGATATAAGTGACTGTACATGGTGCAAGAGTGGAGAATCAGGCCCAAATTCTGTATAGCATCACCCAAAAGATACAAGTAACACTGTTATGGCCAACTAGTGTTCAAACTACAAAATAATCACCTTTATTATAGGAAAATATTATACCTATATAAACACAAGCCTTTGTCTAATGTGCCTTCTGCTGACTTCAGATAGGAATTAACTAGCAAAGAATTATGAGGTTTGTTAAACTAAAAGAAAGTAACTTCTGTAGTCAGAGGTAATGCAATCAGATTACAATAACTGATAAATTATAGATTATGTTAAGGCATATATTTTCAGAAAATAATGGGAATAATTTTCAGTTGGTTTTCTTAGCATTCCTCTTCTGAACATGAATAGTAATTGAACTCTACCTGTATGGCTACAGTCCTCATTGTGAAACTCACAACCATGACCATTACTGGTATTATGCCAGGGCCTGCCAAGGCTGTGACCCAATAAATCAAAGCACAGAATCATACTAGAACTGGAAAATAATTATTGTTATATGGCTGATCCCCTTTTCAAGGCCCCTGGAGCTGCTGCTTATGGTAGCTTCTCCATATCTCCTATGGATTGCTCTTAAGAGCCTTGCCAGAACTCATCCACTTCCTTCCTACCCCAACCACACTGCCGGCATGCCACTGGATGCAAGGAAGGGCAACATAAAACCGCAAACTGTGCCTGTGCCGGGGGCTCTTGTGGTCCCCTTACACTGCTGGGCCCAAAGTAGGATCAGGAAGCCTTGTTTTATTTATCTGTAAAGTGCCATGTACATTGATGGAGCTCTACATGTAAAACAGATGTACATATATGGGAGATAAGCTTTGCTAAAGGGACTTTAGGCTAAATGAAAATTGGCACCCCTTGATCTGAGAGCTAAATTCAAACACTGTTCAGGAGAAAAAAATAATCTAAAAAGAATGTGTTTTTTTTTTAAATCACTGATTATTTTTCAACTCCAGAATTCATTATTTTGTAGTCGATTGCTTTTTCCATAGTAAATTTCACAACCTTGAATATTCTTCCCAGCTATCAATCACAATGGTACGCAAAGAAGTAGAGAAAGAAATGCTGGCAAAACCCTTATTAAGAAAGATAAGCGGAACTAAAATCAATGGCTTGGTAAATAGAAAAGGACAAAATGGATAGGGAGAGAAATATCTGCAAACTTTTGATACAGCTAGTAAAAAAATAAAATTCAAGCTATAAACATTACTTAATAGTGTTATGTTAAACATCTTAAAATACTGCAGGTGGTCAGTGCAGATAATAAAAATGTTTGGTTTTAACAAAAATCAAGTGCAAAAATTGCAGTCTTGAAACCACAGGTTCAGGCAGCAGCTGCCTTGGTAAACAAGGAGCACAGATTAGCTTTCTTTACTATAAAACATACACACATCACTTCACTGAGGCGGTTTTCCTCATCTGTTAGCTCGCTGAGACCATGAAGCCCTGATGAAGACTTGGTATTCATGTTCTGCTTCATTTATGGAAACAAATTGGAATTTAAATTATTGATGAGAATCACTTCCTCGATTATGTCCTAAATTAAAAGATGGTATTTTCCTTTCCTCAGCCTCATTTTAAAAGTGGCAAATATTCACACTTTCCTACAAAGCATGTGCCAGATCTTCAGCTGGTGTAAATCAGCAGACCTCCACTGGCATCAGAGAAGCTACACTGAGTTAAACTAGTTTAGGATGTGGCCCCGTTGTTTTATATGAATAAGTGTTTAACAGGAATACAAGGCAATTTGCTACCTATGTAAGCAACAGCAATTAAGAGACCTTTGATAAGAGGTGGCAGAGGGAGGCAGAAATTGGGGCCTGATCTATGCTACAGGGTTAGATCAACTCAAGCTGCCTTGCATCAACCTAGCTATGGAAGTGTCTTCACTTACATTTGGCTCACAGTGACGTAAGTGGCTCTCTAAGCCGATGTAGTACCCAAGCGGTGTAGAGTCATGCTCAATGTAATTAGGTTGACGCAGTGTCAGTGTAGACCAGGGGTCAGCAATGTTTGGCACGCGGCTTGCCAGGGTAAGCAGCGATGTGCTGGCTGCGGCTTCTCGCCGTCCCCATTGGCCCAAGACGGCGAACTGCGGCCAGTGGGGGCCACGATCAGCCGAACCTGCCATGTCAGCAGGTAAATAAACTGGTCCGGTCCGCCAGGGTGCTTACCCTGGCGGGCCGCATGCCAAATGTTGCCGACCCCTGGTGTAGACACTACATTGCTTATGTTGACTGTTACTGGCTTTCATGAGCCATCCCATAATGCCTCACACTGACAATAGAAATCGATATAAGTGCTCCTGGTGAGGATACACACTGCCTAAAAAAGGATCCAAGTGTGTTCACACACAAATGATTTAATAACTGTGGTGGCTGTATGCTGATGTAAGTTAGGTCAGCATAATTGTGTAGTGAAGACATGGCCTGGGTTGCACAGGAGATGAAGGTCAATGAATTATCCGAACATTCTGCCTGGAGAAAAGATAACTGTGTTAGAGGGGAATAAAAGGAGTTTCCCTCATTAAAAATCCAAGCCAATCAGGTTTCTGATACCAAAATAGTAACAGATCTATATGTAGATTTCCATGGGAATGTGCAGATCATGGATTCTAGTAATGGGCAAATCTCAAAAGGTTCTGAAGTTAAATTTAGATAAACATCAGTATTGGAAGCAGACCCAAAACACCTGTTGGGATCTAGCCCTGAACGTCAATAAAATTGTTCAGATTTAGGGCTCTCTTTTAGCTTGATGTAGAGGTAGGTTCTAGCTACAAAGTTTGAGTTTGTATCAGATCCTGATCAGAACTTTCTCAAATGTACAGGAGTATCCTGACCTGGGTGTTTGTTTATGGTCCATCTCTAATTCAAACTTTATCCAAATCCTCAAAACCAAGTAAGCTTGTAAAACTGGGATGGCAGTTCAGCCATCACATGAAAAAAGAGCTTCCACAGCTTTTGTCCTTAGATTGCAAGCCCCTTGGGGCAGGTGCAGGGACTATCCTTCCTTGAGTATCTGGAAAGTGCTTACCACAATATTGGCATCACCATAAACACATAAGTAAATAATAATGATCATTTTCTTTTCAGGCTGTTCATGTGCCATTTCCACCCTCTTCAACATTTTGACATTTCTATTCCCAACTAGAAACAAAGGGCCTGATTCTGATCTCACACTGGTTTTCCAATGCTGTAAGTCCATTGATTTCTGAGGAAGCGGGAGGTAACTCAGATCCAGAAAGAAATGGTTACTTACTGTAACTGTGATTCATCGAGATGAGATGCATACCTGTATTCCACTTAGGTGTGCCCAGCACATCGGAGCCAGAGACTTTCACCTAGCCGTACCTGTAGAGGGGCAGCACTCATGCCTCATGGCTAAGGCTGTGATTCTCTCATGGAGATTGTGGAAGAGACCTCTGTGACTTCCATAGCTGCAGAAGTCAGTGCAGCTGACCCCAGGGCCCCCCGAGAAGCTGGAACCAGGGCCAGCTACTCAGGCATCCTGCAGCGGCTCCAACCACTACTGGACTGGCCCCGGGCTGCTGGCCCCAGGGAGTGCCCAAGCAGCAGCCAGTGTGGCTGGTTCCAGGAACCACCCGAGCAGCAGTAGTCCCAGGCAGTGGCCCCTGGCGAGTGTCCCAGCATTGGTCCCAGGGGTAGCCCCGGGGACCGCCCAAGCACCAGCAGTCCCAGAGGTGGCCCCCCAAAGGCTATTGTGAGAGGAGCCCCTGGGGTCTTGGAGCAGCAGGCCACTGGGGGCAGTCAGGCCCCACTGCTGGAGCAGGGGCCCCCCAGAGCAGCAGGGCCCAGAAGCACAGATTTAGTAATGGGTGTATATATAGTAAAAGTCATGGACAGGTCACAGGCCATGAATTTTTGTTTATTGCCTGTGACCCGTCCATGACTTTTACTAAAAATACCCATGACTAAATCTTAGCCTTACTCATGGCTATAGCCCCTCTTCTGGCTACATGAGACGGTGCTGCCCCGATCACTTTAATTTATTTAGCACCGAATGCCCGGTGGGGGAGGAGGGGTGTTAGGGTGGTGTGCACCTTATATAGCTGAGGAGGGACCACAGCCCTGAGGAGAGAGTACCTCCTTTATGGGTATTGCTAGGTAAAACACTCCAGCACTCTGGGCATGCACACACCTAAGTGTAATACATGTTCACATCTACTCAAAGAAGAACACAGAAGTACATGAAAAAGAAACATTTTCAGGTCAAGTTATCTCAAGTAAAAATTGGCTATGTTCAGGTTCAGTGTGAGTGTTGCGTGGTGCATTGGGTAGGTTCTTATTTCTCTCACCCCTAGGGGAGATAGTCCCTATATATATCTGCTAAAAGGGTGCAGAAGAGAATTCTAACCAGAAAAATAAAAAGCTGATCCAGTCCCCTGTGACAGAGCAGCTGATTCCTGTATGGCACTAGGCAAGCCAGGAGTTAAAACTCTGTCTCCAATAGCCAGAGGCTCCACAGCTGCTGAGAGTTTAAGCTTGTCAGTGTTTCCCCCCTTCCTTGCAGGAAACTCTGGCTGATTTATCAAGGTGAACGCCAGCAGGCATCTTATTCCCCTAGAAAAAAGGGATATAAACCTAGCAGGGAGTTTGAGGGGGCAAGGCAAATATGCTTCCTTACCTCGTTTACAGAAGCAGTATGGACTAGTGGTGAAGCACAGGGCTGGTAGTCTGTAACTCAACTCTAATCCCTGCTCTGCCATTGGCTTCCTCAGTAGCCTTGCATAAGATAAGTGTTTTGCTTCAGTTTCCCTCTTTGTACAATGGGAATAATATTTACCAACCAATGTACTTCACGGAGCTATTATCCTGATGGTTATTTAGTTAATCTTTGTACAGCAATTTCAGGGGCTAACTACAATGATCAATAAATGTCAGCATCATATTTAAAATATCACATTTTAAAAACATTTTGCTTTATTAATATTGCTCCCCATAGCACTTTCAAACACCACCAACCTACATATGTTTTGCAAAACATATTTATTTTTCAAAAGATTCATGACTTGTTTTCTTATGCTCTATCTAAGCAAACAGAACAAGGAAATGCACAAGAAGCAATGTAATGGTAGGAACCATCTCCCTAACCCCTCCCCAGGTGACAAATCAACAACACGGACTCCACTCCTCACCCCCAACACAGGGCTAAGAAAGGAACAGGGACAACAAAGGGGCCTACACAATAGCCTGCCACAGGGCTAGCAAGAGACCAGTGTTTGCATTGGGTCTTCCCTTACCCTTGTCCCAGGATTGGTGAGAGAGAGAAGTAAGGCTAGGGTACTTCTCCTTTTCCACTAACCAGATGGTGCACATCAGTATTCCCATGTCCATATACCCATGTTTTCAACTCTGTGTCATGACCCAGATGATGTTTTAGTGCAAACACCGACAGGGAAAAATAAAATGCAAACGGATACCATGAAGTTGGGGGAATTGGGGGGAGAAGGATCAGAAACAGAAAAAGCTTGTAGAAATATTTGTTAGAATTTTGCAACTTAGGACCAATTTCACCTCAGAAACTGACCCTGAACTGCTGAACACAACTTAAAGGAATCCCAGGTGACATATGTTTGGATTCTGGAGAAAGGAAACTTTTTTCCAACAGGATCAATACAGGTGGTGCAAATTCCTTTTCCTTGGTACATCCAGCTGCCATACCAAACAGCCTGTAACACTCCCCAAAGACAAACTGTAGACATCACTTACTCCATAGAAAGAAATTTACCTTCAGAAAGACAAGTTCAATGTTTGTTTTTTGACAGAAGAACCCTTATAAACTTGAGGGGCAAAAACACCTGCAACTAAGGTAAGAAAACAGTGGACTGGACAACCAATATAACAGAGGTCGGCAACCTCTGGCACGCGGCTCGCCAGGGTAAGCACCCCGGCAGGCCGGGCCAGTTTGTTTACCTGCCGCGTCGGTAGGTTCGGCCGATCGTGGCTCCCACTGTCCGCGATTCGCCGTCCCAGGCCAATGGGGGCTGTGGGAAGCGCCGTGGGCCGAGGGATGTGTCCTTGGGCAAATCACTTAATCTTTCTGTGCCTCAGTTTCCACATCTATGTAATGGGGATATTAGCTTACTACACAGTGGCGTGCTGAGGATTCATTGAGGTTTGTAAGGCAGTTCTGGTTGCCCCTTGTAAGAACTCTCTGTGGTAATGCCACTTAATAGTGGTGCTTCTCCAAATATAGAACATATGCCTTAGGCAACTTTTCTGACACATGCAAACTTTACTGCCTTGCAGGGTTAAATAAAATGGTAAAAGGGAATCTTTAATTTTTAAACGCATTTACTAATCTTAGCAAAAAATAATTATTCAGGGTATGACTGAAAACCTTGGGGCTAATTTTCAGTAGTGTTGTGAACTCACAACTGCCATTGGTTTTGGATGGAGTTGTGAATGATCAACAATTCTAACAAGTCAGGCCTAGTGCTATTTTCCAGTTATTGTGTATGTCCTGGATTTTTACAAATTGTCATAAGAGTATTTAAAATCCTCATGAATATAATTCATACAACTCCTTCTTCTGGAGGGTGACCCAGCACAAGAAAAAAGCAGAGGCTGGTTGTGAAATGTGGCTACTGAAATAATCTACTATAAAAGACCTATCCACTCATGAATTATCTCAGTTTAATTCCGTTTCTGTAATGGACTCCATGCAGAGCTCCACTGACTTCAATTGACTTGGTGGTGTAGAGCTTCTGTCCACACATGGAACACTGTACAGGATCAGGGCCTCAAGTTATAAACACTCACAGTGACTTTTCCATCTGTCCTGAATCTTATAGGTAATAGACTCCTCATAGACTAAGGGTATGTCTGCATTATGAAATTACGTCGATTTTATAGAAGTCGATTTTTTAGAAATCGATTTTATACAGTCGATTGTGTATGTCCCCACTAAGCGCATTAAATCGGTGGACTGTGTCCACAGTACCAAGGCTAGCGTCAACTTTAGGAGCGTTGCACTGTGGGTAGCTATCCCACAGTTCCTCAGTCTCCGCCCCCCATTGGAATTCTGGGTTGAGCTCCCAATGCCTGATCTGGCAAAAACATTGTTGTGGGTGATTCTGGGTACATGTCGTCAGGCCCCCCCCATCCCTCTCTTCCTCCCTCCGTGAAAGCAACGGCAAACAACCGTTTCTCCCTTTTTCCTGGGTTACCCGTGCAGACGACATGCCACGGTAAGCATGGAACCTGGTCAGCTCACTGTCACCATACATCTCCTGGGTGCTGCTGGCAGACCTGGTACTGCAGTGCTACACAGCAGCATAGACTTGCCTTGCCTTGCCAGTGGCAGATGGTGCAATACAACTGTTAACCGTCTTCGTCGTCTCAGGTGCTCCTGGCCGACTTCTGTGAGGTTGGTCGGGGGTGCCGGGGCAGACATGGATGCTCCTGGCTGACCTTGGTGAGGTGGGTTGGAGGCGCCTAGACAAAACTGGGAATGACTCCAGGTCATTCTCTTTTTTAAGTTTAGTCTAAGGAGATTCAGTCCTGCCTGGAATATCATGCCTCAGGCTGCTCTCCCAGCTGGCAGCACCGCGCGGTCGCACCTACCCCAGCCTACCCCTTGCTCCCATGGCTCATGAAACCTGGACAGTAGTAAGGAGCAGTTCAAGTATAGGCTGAACAAATGCAGCGTTTCGACGTTTAAAAGCTCGCTGGCACTGTTTGCTGACTAGGTTGTTTGCAATTAGATTAGAAGAGCACAGCAAGGCGCACTGCGCATCACAGAGGCTTTGAAAACCAGTTTCATGACTGGCCAGGCTTCGGTGTGACAGTTGTGTGTGTTTCTCCTTGATGCAAACCCACCCCCTTTGTTGATTTTAATTCCCTGTAAGTCAACACTATAAGCCATGTCATGAGTCACCTCTCCCTCCATGAGAGCAACGGCAGACAATCATTTCACGCCTTTTTTCCGCAGATAACATACCACGGCAAGCATGGAGCCTGCTCAGATCACCACGGCAGTTATGAGCACTGTAAACACCACACACATTATCCTGCAGTACATGTAGCACCAGAAACTTGAAAAGCAGGCGAGGGGGCGACGGCAGCGCGGTGATGAGAGTGATGAGGATATGGACACAGAGTTCTCTCAAAGCATGGGCCCTGGCAATTTGAACATCATGGTGCTCATGGGGCAGGTTCATGCCGTGGAAAGCCGATTCTGGGCCCGGAAAACAAGCACAGACTGGTGGGACCGCATAGTGATGATTCCCAGTGGTTGCGAAATTTTTGCATGCACTTTCATGGAATATTGTGACTTGCTTTCCCCCGCCCTGAAGCGCAAGAATACCAAGATGAGAGCAGTCCTCACAGTTCACAAGCAAATGGCAATAGCCCTCTGGAAGCTTGCAACGCCAGACAGCTACTGGTCAGTCGGGAATCAATTTGGAGTGGGCAAATCTACTGTGGGAGCTGCTGGGATCCAAGTAGCCAACGCGACCACTGAGCTGCTGCTATCAAGAGTAGTGACTCGGAAATGTGCAGGTCATAGTGGATGGCTTTGCTGCAATGGGATTCCCTAACTGTGGTGGGGCGATAGATGGAACACATATCCCTATCTTGGGACCGGACCACCAAGGTAGCCAGTACATAAACCGAAAGGGGTACTGTTCAATGGTGCTGCAAGCACTGGTGGATCACAAGAGACATTTCACCAACATCAACGTGGGATGGCCGGGAAAGGTACATGACGTTTGCATCTTTAGGAACTCTGGTCTGTGTGAACGGCTGCAACAAGGGACTTACTTTCCAGAGCAAAAATAACCGTTGGGGATGTTGAGATGCCTATAGTTATCCATGGGGACCCAGCCTACCCCTTAATGCCATGGCTCATGAAGCCGTACACAGGCTCCCTGGACAGTAGTCAGGAGCTGTTCAACTATAGGCTGAACAAGTGCAGAATGGTGGTAGAATGTGCATTTGGATGTTTAAAAGCACGCTGTCACAGTTTACTGACTCGGTTAGACCTCAGCGAAACCAATATTCCCATCATTATTACTGCTTGCTGTGTGCTCCACAATATCTGTCAGAGTAAGGGGGAGACGTTTATGGCGGGGTAGGAGGTTGAGGCAAATCGCTTGGACGCTGATTACATGCAACCAGACACCAAGGCAGTTAGAAGAGCACAGCAGGGTGCGCTGCGCATCAGAGAAACTTTGAAAACCAGTTTCATCACTGGCCAGGCTATGGTGTGTAAGTTCTGTTTGTTTCTCCTTGATGAAAACCCGCCCCATTGGTTCACTCTACTTCCCTGCAAGCCAACTGCCCTTCCCTTCCCCCTTTGATCTCCGCTTGCAGAGGAAATAAAGTCTTGTTGTTTCAAATTCATGGATTCTTTATTAATTCATCACACAAATGGGGAGATAACTGCCAAGGTAGCCCGGGAGGGGTGAGGAAGGAGGGAAGCACCGGGTGGGGTGGCGGAGGAGGGAAGGACAAGGCCACACTACACTTCAAAACTTATTGAATGCCAGCTTTCTGTTGCTTGGGCACTCATCTGGGGTGGGGTGGTTGGGGGGGTCAGAGGAGTGCCCAAGCAACAGAAAGCTGGCATTCAATAAGTTTTGAAGTGCAATGGGGCCTTGTCCTTCCCTCCTCCCCTCCTCCACATTCTTGGGCATCTGGGTGAGGAGGCTATGGAACTTGGGGAGGAGGGCAGTTGGTTACACAGGGGCTACAGCAGCAGTCTGTGCTCCTGCTGCCTTTCCTGCACCTCAACAATATGCCGGAGAATATCAGTTTGATCCTCCAGTAGCCTAAACATTGCTTCCTGCCTCCTCTCATCACACTGACGCCACCGATCATCTTGATCCCGCCATCTCTCCTCTTGCTCCCGCTACCTGTGCTCACATTCATTTTGTGCTTTCCTGCACTCTGACAATGTCTGCCTCCAGCCATTCTGCTGGGCTCTTTCAGTGCAGGAGGACTGCATGAGTTCAGAGAACATTTAGTCGCAAGTGTGTTTATTTCACCTTCTAATCTTTGCTAGCCGCTGGGACGGAGATGATATGGGGAGCGTTGAAACATTTGCAGCTGCGGGAGGAAAAAAAAGGAGAGTAGTATTTAAAAAGACACATTTTAGAGAACAATGGGTAGACTTTTTCACGGTGAACCAAGCTGTTAACATTACATAGCATGTGTGCTTTCTTTACAAGGTCACATTTTGCCTCTTCTATTGAGGGCCTGCCGGTTTGGTGAGAGAGATCACACATGCAGGGCTGGCAGGCAACAGAATTTGGCTTGCAGGCAAACATGGTAAGCCACAGTCTTTTGGCTTCTTTAATCTTCATAACATGTGGGGATGGTTTCAAACAGCAGCACCCTCATTTCCCGTACCAAGCACCCATTGGGTTGGCCATTTAAAAGGAGGGGCTGCGGTTTTCAGGTTAACATGCAGCACAAACCCAACTAACCCCCCGCCACACACACACAATTCTCTGGGATGATCGCTTCACCCCTTCCCCCACACTTGGCTAACAGCGGGGATGATTTCTGTGAAGCCACAGGCAAACAACCCAGCAGGAACGGCCACCTCTGAATGTCCCCTTAATAAAATTCCCCTATTTCAACCAGGTGACCCTGGGAGTACATCCAGGAGAGCTTCACTGAGATGTCCCTGGAGGATTTCTGCTCCATCCCCATACACATTAACAGACTTTTTCAGTAGCTGTACTGGCCACCAATGCATCCCAAGTCTTCAGGGCTTTTAAACCATGTATTATATTTACAAAGGTACACTCACCAGAGGTCCCTTCTCTGCCTTCAAGGGCCAGGAGCCCACCTTGGGTGGTTTGGAAGGGTACTAGATACAGGGTGAAAAACAGTTCCTGGTCGTCTGGGAAAAAGGTTTCTCTGCTTAATTGCTGTGCACTATATCTTCAACCTCCTCCTCCTCCTCCTCTTCCTCATCCCAAAAATCCGCATCCCTGTTGCGTGAGAATCCATTGATGGAGTCCACACACAGGGGTGGGGTAGTTGTAGAGGCACCCCCTAGAATGGCATGCCGTTCATCATAGAAGCAGCACGTCTGGGGCTCTGACCCGGAGTGGCTGTTTGCCTCTCTAGTTCTTTGGTAGGCTTGCCTGAGCTCCTTAAGTTTCATGTGGCACTGCTGCGGGTCCTTGTTATAGCCTCTGTCCTTCATGCCCTTGGAGATTTTTTCAAATATTCTGTCATTTTCTCTTTTGGAACGCAGTTCTGATAGCACGCATTCGTCTCCCCATACAGCGATCAGATCAGGTACCTCCCGTTCGGTCCATGCTGGAGCTCTTTTGCGATTCTGGGACTCCATGGTCACATGTGCTGATGAGTTCTGTATGGTCACCTGTGCTGATCAGCTCGCCACGCTGGCCAAACAGGAAATGAAATTCAAAAGTTCGTGGGGCTTTTCCTGTCTACCTGGCCAGTGCATCTGAGTTGAGAGTGCTGTCCAGAGCGGTCACAATGGAGCACTCTGGGCAGGGCTGGCTCTGGCTTTTTTGCCGCCCCGACGGGGAACGCGGCAGGGGAGGGGGCCGAGCCCGGCCGCAGTCCTGCTCTTCCCGGCCAGCCGGAGCGCCGGGGGAGGGCGGCGAGCCCGCCAGGGCACCGCACTCCCCGACCTGCCGGAGTGCCGGGAGGAGGGCGGCAAACCCGGTTGGGGCCCCGCTCTCCCCAAACGGCCAGAGCGCCGGGGGAGAGTGGCAGAGAGCCCAGCCACGGCCACCCTCTCCCCGACTGGCCGGAGTGCCGGGAGGAGGGCGGAGAGCCCGCCGCGGCACTGCTCTCCCCGACAGCCAAAGCGCCAGGGGGAGGGCGGCGAACCCGCCGCAGCTCCACTCTCCCCAGCCGGCCAGAGCGCCGGGAGGAGGGCGGAGAGCCTGCCGCGGCTCCGCTCTCTCCGGCGGCCGAGCGCCGGGGGGAGGGCGGAGAGCCCAGCCACGGCCCCCCTCTCCCCGACTGGCCGGAGTGCCGGGAGGAGGGCAGAGAGCCTGCAGCGGCTCCGCTCTCTCCGGCGGCCAGAGCGCCGGGGGGAGGGCGGAGAGCCCGGCCGGGGCCCTGCTCTCCCCGACCGGCCAGAGCACCGGGAGGAGGGCGGAACGCTGGGAGGAGAGCGGAGAGCCCGCCGCGGCTCTGCTCTCCCCGGGTGAACACCCCCCCCCTTCAGGTGCCGCCCCAAGCACATGCTTGTAGGGCTGGTGCCTGGAGCCAGCCCTGACTCTGGGATAGCTCCCCGAGGCCAATACCTTCAAATTGCATCCACACTACCCCAAATTTGACCTAGCAAGGTCGATTTCAACACTAATCCCCTCGTCGGTGAGGAGTACAGAAATCGATTTTAAGAGCCCTTTAAGTTGATAAAAATGGTTTTGTCATGTAGACGGGTGCAGGGTTAAATCAATCTAACACTGCTAAATTCGACCTAAAACTTGTAGTGTAGACCAGGGCTAAGTGATAAATAAATAATTCATACAACTCCTGCAGAAAAATCAAAATAACTGTTTCTAAAAGCATCACCTCTACTACAGCAACCTTGGCTATAACATTAAGACCTTCTCACAATGGGAGACCAGAGCCCTGAGCGTTACTTTGACAAAATAGAAGCCATAGGTAACAAAAACAAAGGTCAGAAAGGAGATACATCAAAAGTAACTGGAATATATCCTAAGTGCTCTTGCAACCTCATAGAATGGTACAACATTGTGGAAGAAATCCAGACTTTTAACTGGCCATAAATAGGATGTTTTGTAGGTGAGGCAGTATTTGTAGCATCCTATTCTTCATAGCTGAGCACAAATGGAATCTCACACTAAATTCACAATAAAGTATGGACTTTACTGTTTGAATTATGCCTCTTTAGTCCATGCAGAGCCTAGGGCCTTCACCACCGCCTTGCCTCTTTAGCAGTCTCTTACTGCAGAACGGGTCTTGTTATGTTGTGTGGTTATTTGCTCTGTTTGTGTCCACCCCCATTTTCGTTCCATAATTTTCTCTCCTATCAGATTCTGTTTTGTCATCCTCCAAAGCTCTTCATTTGTGATTTTTTTCTGTCAACCTGATGTTGAGGATTTGTCTAAGGCAGGTGTTTATAAAAATTTGCAGTTTAGATAACAAGGTCTGGAGAGGTTGACTACTGGCTCACCATTCCATACTTGACTAACGTATTGCTTCCATATATTTAATTGGTCTGATGTCTTCGTTGTTAAATTACCCTCAGTGCTTTGGACTAATATGTCAATGTTTACTCCTCTTTCTGACAACTGTCTAGTGATATTGTACAGTGTCTTCATGTCACTCTGTGCTGCAGCAATCTGTGCATCTGTTGCAATTTTGTCTATAAAATATTGTTGGTCTTTCCTGGTGTAACCCACAGATCTCCTGGGTGTGGTGTTCTGTACCATCTAGTGGCACCGAGACCACTTAGAGAAAGATGAAATGAGTCTGCTCTACAGCCTTAGCTAATGGCCAGCTGGCTTTTAGCTCATGCGGTAGAGGCTCATGCACTAAGCTCCAGAAGTCTCTGGTTTGATCCCGCCTGCTGACGACTGGGGTCTGTCGGCATGCTTTCCAGCAGTCACAATGGAGCACTAGCACTCTGGGATAGCTCCCGGAGGCCAATACCGTTGAATTGTGTCCACACTGCCCCAAATTTGACCCAGCAGGGTCGATTTCAGCGCTAATCTCCTCGTCAGGGAGGAGTACACTGGCACTTTTTTTGACCTCTTTGTTCTTTGCAGCACATTTCTCCTGGAGTTGCTGTTTCTGTGTTCTTGTTTTTGCTTGACCTACTTTCAGTTTAATTTTATATCTTTCTTCTATTTTCTGCAATCTATTCTCAGACAACCATTCATTGTAATGTTTATTCCTGAATCCCAGCACTTCTTCATGGTTTTGGTGCACAGGCACCGACTCCGTGGGTGCTCCAGGGCTGGAGCGCCCATGGGGAAAAATTAGTGGGTGCTCTGCACCCACCGGCAGCCAAGCTCCCCTCACCCCGTGCCCCACCTCCTCCTCCCCCCCTGAGTGCATCAAATCTCCGCTCCTCCACCTACCTCTCAGTGTTTCCCACCTGGCCGCCGCCATACAGCTGTTTGGCAGCGTTAGCACGCTCTGGGAAGGGCGGGGAGGAGCGGGAACGTGCACTCAAGGGAGGAGGCAGGGATCTGGGGAAGGAGTTGGAATATTGGCAGGGAGGGGGCAGAGTTGGGGTGGGGACTTTGGGGAAGGGGTTGTAATGGGGGCGGGGAAGGAGTGGGAAGAGGCAGGGCAGGGGTGGGGTCTCATGGAAAGGGTGGCATGGGGGCAGTGCCGGGGGCAAAGTGGGAGTCGAGCACCCATGGGAAAGAGGGGCAGTAGGTGCCTGTGGTTTTGGTGGAAGTTTCTTTTACACATTTACACTTTACTGCTTACCTCACACATAGAGAGAAAAAACCAATGGTTTCCTTGCTTCTACTTATTTGTAAAGTGTGTGTTTATCTTATTTGTAGAAATCTGTGTGATGACTTCACTTGGATTGAATAGTCCTAATTCATTTCATGTATCCAAAAGTCAACTGAGTTACACAATGGGTGACTTTTGTTCAGTACCCTTTTTGTCTGAGAGGAAAAGCAATCACAAATGGGAAATACCCTTTCACTTCCTACAAATGATAAATCTTCCCCTTTTCCTCCAGCCTGCAGAAAACTTACTATAGAATCTGGCAACAGAAAATCTGCCTTTGGACTTCACAAGATCCACAGAGTAGAGTAGCATACAGTGTCATAGTAAAACTGACAATCTTTGACCTCTCTCTTCCTGGCTACAGTCTACCCAGCATCATGAAACTATGTTCCAGTATAACGCCAACATACATGCATTCTAATATTGTGTGTGCTTCAGCAACATTCAGGGATGTTCTACAGAGCTAGTAAAATTAGATTAAGACTAAATATTTTTATTGGATTTAAAGATTATATGTCAGGGGTGGCCAAACTGTGGCTCGCGAGCCACATGCAGCTCTTTAACTGTAAAAGTGTGCTTGCAGAGCTCCCTTTGGCTCCCCATTCTCCACCTACCAGACTGGGAGGGGAGGGAGAAACTTGGGGCTTCTGTCCTGCAGTCGGGCGGTGGGGCTAGGGGCTTCTGCCCAGCTTGGGGGGGGGGGTGTCTCAGGGCTTCAGCCCCACGGAGAGCACCTGTGGGGCTCAGGGCTTCACCAGGAGTGGGGCAGGTGCTTCCCGCATGGGGCAGAAGCCCCAAGCCCCAGCAGGCACCTCCTGCATGAGGCAGAAGCCCAGAGCCCTGGCATGCACACCTGCTGTTGAACTTCTGAAAATCACTGTATGCAGCTCAGAGGGTCAGTACGTTCGGCCACCCCGTTATATGTGATCACATTCTTGAGGCTTGTTTCTTCAAACAGGTGATAGTGACAACATTGTATCACTGATAAATCAGTCATTACATAAGAGACTGATCTATAGTATGCTAGATGTGAACCCAAAACACTGTATTTAAACAGGATATATATAACATGGTAACTGCTAAGCAAGAACTGTACCATACTAATGCCAAATAACTAATAACATTATGCTCGTGACCCCCTCACACCAGGGGCTGGGTGGATCATTATCTTGCATCTTCCACCCACCCACATCTACATTCTCCCCCTCAAAAATGTTAACCTTCTTGCTTCAAGTCTTGTTTTTACTCCACCCTTTAGATCTTCTGGTGTGATGCTTCCTGGGGGTAATCAGGGTTGTGAGGCATCTTGCCATGAGGAAGCCATGCCTGTGTCTGCCAGGGGTCAGCTCCCTGATTCCACCTGCCACAAGCAACACAAACACACACTTATCTCATAGCCCACGCAGGCTCTGCTGTTCATCTTCCTATAAATAATTGAAACATTCCAGCCCCCTGAATCCTCTGAGCATTTCCCTGAAGAGCCCAGCCCCCAGTCCACTAGATACTCTCAGAATTTCCAGATCCTCTGTTCCCAAAAGAACAGTACACCACAGCATATCAGTTATACTACAGGATACAGCACATATATTTGTTTCATAGAGAAAACAAGTGTAAGTTTATTTAACAAAGAACAGGTATTCGAACAATAACAAGCAGAAATATTGGAAACTCAGGATTACATATAAAATGAAATCATAACACATATTCTAGAGCCTAATTTTAACTGACAAGATGTCTTTTTGTCTGATAAGGTATGGCTTACACCAGAGCCTCCTCACAGTGTTTTTCAACCTGGATGGCTGAGACTCTTCTCCTAAGACTAAGCTCCATGGCAGCTTGTATCCCCTGATGAAGGATGCCAGGACATCTTTCTGCACCCCTAGATGTACTAGATCAGTTCATTACCTGTAAAAGGTTTCCCTCCCCCCACGTTCATCTCCTCCTGTTAATTTCTTCTCCTGAAGTCCCTGCAAGCTGTTCATTAGCATTTAACTCCGTATGCAAATGGACTTCTATTATAAGACACACATTACACAATAACTGAGATGACTATCTCCTAATTCCTGTCTAGGGGAACCTGTCTTAAGGCATACCATCTCTGGGTGACCTGCCTTTAACTGCAAGGCTTTAAGAACATAATTCCCAGTGTGTGTGCATCCACATATACACATCTCCTCACATATCTACACATACATTTAGCAAAGATTATGATGACCAGTGTGACACAGGTTTTCAGTAGGGACCTTATATGACATTCTTAATGACTAGCATGGACATGCCAGATCCAGGGAACCCCTGTAACTCTTATGCACCCTGGCCCTCTGCCATTTGACACAGTTGGCACCCCAGCATTTCAGTTATCAAACACTACAGGTCCAAATAGTGCCACAATCTTCATCAAACACTGTCTTGGCCTCTCAGCATATTCTTGTATACTGCAGTCCAAATTCCATTCCCACAGCACCAGTTCCTTTAGAGCAAGTCCCAGTTTCTCTCCTCCAGTCACTGGTGCCTCAGAGTCACTCATCAACACTGAATCACAACCCCATCACTTACCTCCTACCCTCAGCCCAAATCCCAAACACCCAAAGCAGTTCCAGGTCTTTTCTTTTTCCTCCTTCAAGCTTGTTAACAAGCCATAACACACATTAAGCCCCACACTGTCAGGTTCCTGTAGCGAAACAAATATTAGGTGTGAGGGGAAGAAGATTTTGGGGAAAGTTCTAGAGTTCTCCCTTCCCTAGGAAAAACAGATTGTGTGGGCCACAGTCTCAACCACCTACTTCCCCAACAAGATGAAAACTGGATGAGCAACCAGAAGTAGAACTTGGGAACCCACCTTCCAGATGTCAGGGGGAGTACAGAAGACTCTCGGGATTCTCTGGCAGGTGATACACAGGAGCAGAAAACCCCATGCCCAAGAAGCACAGAGGAGCAGGCCTGGGGAGTTGATGCACAGTCAGCTTCACAAAATGGCACACATCCTGAGGACATATTCCCTAGCTAATTCTACACAATGAGGAGCCATCTAGGGCAGGGGTTCTCAACCCTTTTCTTTCTGAAGCCCTCCCAATATGCTATAAAAACTCCAAAGCCCACCGGTGCCACAACAACTGTTTTTCTGCATATAAAATCCAGGGCTGGCATTAGGGGGTAGCAAACAGGGCAATTGCCTGGGGCCCCACAAAGCTAAGTTTCTCAAGCTTTGGCTTCAGCCCTAGGTGGAGGGGCTCAGGGTGGAGGGGCTCTGGCTTTCTGATCTGGGCCCCAGTGAATCTAATGCTAGCCCTGCTTGGCAGACCCCTGAAACCTGCTTGCACCCCCAACCCTGCCCTGGGGATGGGGGCGGCTTGGACCCCTGGTTGAGAACTGTTGCTCTAGGGAATACTATCCTGCGGAAACTGGATAGCAGCTCACTTCTTGCCCTGCATTTAACAGAAAGACAGGATTTCAGAATAGACTATGTGCTTATACCAAATATCTCATTTAACTCCTCTCAGCCATCCCCCACTACTCTTGCAGTTAGGGCCATGATATTTAAGCTTTTATCCACTGAATCATATTTTCTACAGTGACTGACTCAAGGTTAATCCATCTTTTCAATGCATATCTGCATACATTAGAAAATATTACATACCCTAATTCCTTATCATCAGACCCCCTAGATAGGTCACTATCTTCCAGTAATCCTCCTTTGAAGGCTTTTCATGAACTCAGGGAACCTTCTAACTCAAGGATTTTAAATGTAAAATGTTCTCATTAGCTCTGCCTATGCATCATTAGCTCTTCTAGTTCTGCACTTGCACCAGTCCAGTGAATTAGGAGGGATCAGGGAGGGGTAGGAGAAAAGAAAAAAGTTTTTATTCTTTGCTAAAAGGAATATAGAAAACTAATCAGCCCTTGTCTTGCAATTGGTAGCTTGGGAGAGGAGACAGGCCAACATGGAAGAAAAGCAAAAGCAGGGAATTTGTTAGCCAACAGCAAAAAGAAAATGATTGATTCTTGCAAATTAGGTTGGTTCCCAGCTTGAAGATTCTGATCTTGTAAACACTTATTCATGTGCTTAAAACATACGAGTACTTCCATTGACTTCATTGGGGGTTACTCACATGCTTAAGTTAAGTGCATGTGTTTGCAGGACCAGGGCCTGAACTGCTAGTCTTAATTTTCTTCTGACATCAAAGGATTTGGTGGACATGTCAAGTGTAACTTGCAATTATTAGATCCCAGTTTTGCTCTGGTTTGGGAGATAAAACAACCAGATAATTACTCTGCAATTACTTGGTAAGTATCCCAGGCAATTACATGGACAATTGTAACACTGTAATTACAATGTCTGTCTTGCAAAATAATGGAATGGTTCCAAACAATATAATTTACACAGATCAAAAACTGAAAACATTATACACCTATGATCATATAAGGAACAAAGAATGAAATGTTGATCACCCTTCCTCTGCCAAGCCCAAGCAAATGGCCGTTGCATTGAAGGAAGTGGTGCGGGAGGGAAGGGTTTCCATTCTGATCATGGAGATGGAATCCTTCCCAAACTACAGAAGAGTAACAGCAGAGATTTTGTAAAGCCTGCAGTAGCCCCCACAAATGTTGCACACTGATCCATGGCATGGGAGAGGCTGAGGGGGGAATGAGATAATGAGTAAATTGGGTTCATGGAATTGCAAATCACAACACTCATTGGTCACTGGGGTTGCCACATGAACAGGAGATGTGGAATCCATGTATTCCACTTCTCCCTCAGCAGCAGATCTTCACTGGGCAGCAGCCTTTTGGGTGTTATGTGCCTAGGTATAGGTTGGGGTGGGAACTGTATTTCTCCCAGAGTAATTCATTCATATAGGGTCACATGAATTTCACAACCCTGTAAATTTACCAATAAACATGTTAAATTATGAAACAATTACCTCACAGACACAAACCAGTTTATTATGCACATAAGTTAGGTGAGATGAAGACAGTGTAAAGCAATATAAAGTTTATTAGAAAAATAGAGTAAGGAAATATGACATTTTACAAGTTACACTATTTAGACCCAAAATGACAAAATGTATCAATGTCATGTGTTCCCATTTGTTACATGTGTAGCATATATTTCTCTCTCTCATATCCTAGCTCCCTAATCTGTACAAATCCTATTGAATTCTTCCAATGTCATTTGGATTGTTTGATCTTAAACTCATTTCATGTCACCAGCAAATTGATATTCTGCTCTTGATCCCCTCTTCTAAGTCATTTATAAGAAATGCTAGTGGCCCTAAAACTAATCCCTGTGGCATTGCCATTTGTGACTTCTTATTTGAGTATATTTCATTAATCGTAACTCTCTGCTTCCTCTTGCCAATGCATTTTTATTTCCTTTGTTATTTTTCATATAATAGCAGCAAGGCTTCCTCCTTTCTCCCCGTCTTTAGATTTCACAAGGGAATTTTCCAAGGTTCCTAAATATTGTCTCCTGAATACTTTTAAAATCACACATCTTTGAAATTACTTGTAAACTAACAGTAACCTTTTTCTGAATGGATGTTGCTTCATCCATTTAATACACTCTCGTCCTTTATATTTCTTCCATCACAAATCATTTCCAATAAATTTTTCCCATCACTAAGCTAAGTTAACTGGCCAATAAATTCCTCATCAGTATTCCCTGTTCTTAAAAAGATCAGAGAATATTTTAACTTGACAATCACAAGATATGTTTTCTGTTTATTTAGAAACATGTAAGTTCCTCTTAGGAGGCATTTTCTTCCTTGAAAATTCTATACAATTTATGTAATTATTAAAGCTTTTGTTTTCTTCTATATCTTGATAAAAGTAGTTCTAATTCACAGTCTTTTAAAAATGTATTAAATATTCTAATGCTTATTGTAGTGATCCATACTCTATAAACTGTAAATTAACTAACTAAAGACTGGATCCTGCAACTGACTCCACAGAAGCAGATCCTTGAGACTGAACAGAAACCCACTGAAGTTAATGGGGCTCCATGTGAATGACAGGGGTCCTGCCACATGGAGTCAATAGTGATAGAAGAAATGATCTAGAAAAAATAAGCAGCAGCCTGAACTGTAGCCAATCCTGATCAGTCACACCTTCCTGAGGCCTGATTCTTTGTTGATGCCATCGGAACTAATCAAGGTGTAAGGCTCAATTTAATATGTTTAGGGATATTGGAATCTGGCTCTTTTTAAGTAGTCTAATTGAAATGAATGAGAATACTTATGGAGTGAAATACTATTCAGAATTTGGCCCTATGTTTTCCAGATAATACAAATTATTTTCTCACCATCTCATTATGTCAGGTCAACACACAGCAGTCAGATGACATTTTAGTACAATGTCATTTTAATACTGTTAATAAGTCAGTAAATACACATTTTGGGGCACTAGAGGGATATCTAGAAAGAATAAGGAAAAGGGGAGAATGAAACAATATGTCTGCTGCCATTAGGGTTGGAATCTGGAGGGAGCATAGAACAAGGGAGAGACAAGCAGGAACACAGAGGAGAGATCAAATCAGTATCTTAGGTGCCTGTATACTAATGGAAAAAGTAAGGGGAATAAACCGGAAGAACTAGAAATACTAGTGAATAAACACAAATATGACACAGGTGGCATCACAGACTGACTTGGATAATACACATGACTGGAATATTGGTATAGAAGGGTACAGCTTGTTCATGAAGGACAGGCAGTTAAAATAGGGAGGAGGTGTTGCCTTGTATATCAAAGATGCACACACTTGGACTGAGGTAGACATGGACATAGGAGACAGACTTGTTGAAAGTCTCCGGTAAAAATAAAAGGGGTGAAAACAAGGGTGATGTCATGATAGGGGTCTACTATACAGACCTAACCAGGAAGAAATGGTGGATGATGCTTTTTTTAAAACAAATCATCCAAAGCACAGGACTTGGGGGTGATGGGGGACTTCAACTACCCAGGCATCTGTTGGGAAAATAACACAGCAGGGCACAGATTATCCAACAAGTTCTTGGAATGTATCAGAGACTATTTTTTTATTTCAGAAGGTGGAGACAGCTACAGGGAAAGGCTGTTCTAGATTTGATTTTGAGAAATAGGGAGGAACTGATTGAGAATTTGAAAGTGGAGGGCAGCTTGGGTGAAAGTGATCATGAAAAAGTAGAGTTCATGATTCTAAGGAATGGTAGGAGGGAAAACAGCAGAATAAAGATAATGGATTTCAAGAAGGCAGAATTTAGCAAACTCAGGGAGTTGGCAGGTAAGATCCCATGGGAAGCAAGTCTAACTGGGGAAAAACTGTTTGAGAGAGTTGGCAGTTTTTCAAAGAGACATGATTAAGTGCACAAGAGTAAACTATCTCACCGCATAGTCATGATAGGAATGGTTGTCGCCTGGGTGTGTATTCTCTCTGTGTCTGGCTCTGGCCAGACAGCCCATACAGCAGACTTTGATTGAACTGCCCAAGAAGACCACAGGCTTGGTTCAGTGGTGAAGTCTCTCAGCTAGGTTAATTGTTAACAAAGCACAGTCCTAGCTCCCCGGATCAATATCTGCAGTTACACTAGCACATATACACCCATCACAATGGACTCGGCTTAGTGAATGGCAGGACCTCCCCTCCCCCCCCCCATGCCAAGGACACCTCCTCTGTGACCCTGATACAAACAAGTAACATATTGCCCTTTTGATGTAGTTAGTTACCACTCTTTAGCTTGTGCATGTTGGCTTGCTCAAAACATTGTTATTCATTACCCTGTTAGCCTCACCTTATCTTTAAGAGGGGTTAGTGTGTTCTTGTATCCTCTTCAGGGAGTGTGTTTACATGATAATCTTTTATCAGGGTGTTCTGATACTACCCTTCTGGGATATGTTTACATGAATACTTAGTGCATAGTGCTTGTGTTTTTGCAACACCAGACCAGTTCTTGACAAGTTAATGTATTGGATAGTGAACCTGCAAGCAGGCATCTCCTTTGTACCAGGGCTTGACTCTTTCTTATAGCTTGACTCTTGCCAACTTTGCTTTATTTCAGCAGGACTTGACTTTTGTTCAGGCCTTAGGCTTTAGACCAGGCCCCTTATACCAGGCCTCATGTCTCAGGCTCTCTCTTTCTATTACATTAAGTACAGCAAGAGACCACTCTGGCTTAACCAGGAAATCTTAAGTAATCTGAAACTCAAAAAAGAGTTCTACAAAAAGTGGAAAGTAGGTAAATTACAAAGGATGAATACTAAAAAACAAAACACAAAATTAGCAAGGTCAAGAGATAAAATGAGATTAAAGTAGCTAGAGACATAATGGGTAACAAGAAAACATTCTACAAGTACATTAGAAGCAAGAGGAAAACCAAGGACAGGATATGTCCATTACTCAGTGAAGAGGAACTCTGTTACTCAACAGAAAATGTGGAAGTGACAGAAGTGGTAAATAACTTTTTTTATTTCAGTTTTCACCACAAAGGTTAATAGCAATAGGACCTCTAATATAGTGAATGCCAGTGAAAATGAGGTAGGGTCTGAGGCTAAAATAGAGAAAGAACAAGTTAAAAATTACTTAGACAAGTTAGATGTCTTCAAGTCAGCAGAGACTGATGAAATACATCCTAGAATACTCAAGGAGCTGACTAAGGAGATATCTGAGCCATTAGCGATTATCTTCAAAAACTCATGGAAAATAGGAGAGATTTCAGAGGACTAGAAGAGGGCAATCTATAAAAAGGGGAATAAGGACAGCCTGAGGAATTACAGACCAGCCAGTTTAACTTCAGTACCTGGAAAGATAATGGAGCAAATAATCAAGCAATCAGATTGTGAATGCCTATAAGATAATAAGGTAATAATTAATAGTCAACATGGATTTGTCAAGAATGAATTGTGTAAAACCAACATAAGAGCTTTCTTTTTTGACAAGCTAACAAGCCTTGTGGTTAGGGAGGAAGCTGTAGATATGGTATATCTTGATTTTAGTAAGGCTTTTGATACTGTCTCACACGACCTTCTCATAAACAAACTACGGAATACAGCCTAGATGAAGCTACTATAAGGTGTGTGCATAATTAATTGGAAAACCATTCCCAGAGAGCAGTTATCAGTCAAGCTGGAAGGGCATATCAGGTGGGGTCCCACAGGGATCGGTCCTGAGTCCCATTCTGTTCAATATCTTTATAAATGATTTAGGTAATGGCATAAAGAGTACACTTATAATGTTTGTGGATGACACGCTGGGCGGGGTTGCAAGTATTTTGGAGGATAGATTTAAAATTCAAAATGAACTGGACAAAGTGGAAAAATGGTCTGAAGTAGATTGGATGAAATTTAATAAGAACAAAGGCAAAGTACTTATTTAGGAAGGAATAATCAATTTCACAAATACAAAATGGTAAATGACTGCCTAGGAAGGAGTATTGCAGAAAGGGATCTGAGGGTTTTAGTGGATCACAAGCTAAATATGAGTCAACAGTGTAACACTACTGTAAAAAAAGCAAACACCATTCTGGGATGTATTAGCAGGAGTGTTGTAAGCAAGTAATTCTTCCATGTGCTGATAAGGCCTCAGCTGGAGTATTGTGTCCAGTTCAGGGTGCCACAAATCGTGAACAAATCGGAGAAAGTCCACAGGAGAGTAACAAAAATGATTAAAGGCCTAGAAAACATGATCTAAGAGGAAAGATTGAAAAAAAAATGGGGTTGTTTTGTCTGGAGAAGAGAAGACTGAGGGAGGACAGTTTTCAAGACCATAAAGGTGGTTACAAGGAGGAGGGTGAAAAATTGTTCTCCTTAACCTCTGAGGCTAGAATAAGAAGCAATGGGCTTAAATTGCAGAAAGGGAGATTTAGGTTGGAATTAGGAAAAACTTCCTAACTGTCAGGATACTTAAGTACTGGAACAAATTGCCTAGGGAGATTGTGGAATCTCTATAATTGAATGTTTTTAAGAACAGGTTAGAAAAACATCTGTCAGGAATGTTCTAGTTATTATGTAGTCCTGCCTTGATTGCAGAGGACTGAACAGATTATCTATTGAGGTCACTTCTAGTCCTATACTTCTATGATTAGTGTTAAAAGTAGTAGTAGTAGAATCTGTTGAAATACAGTAGGATCTAAATAATTTTTTCCACTGCTTGCTTATTGTGCTAAAAGGGTGCACGCACATGTGCACACCAAAAATTTCAACATTTTAGAAAAATATTTGAAAGGTATATTTCTCCAATCCCTCCTTTTCCCTCTTTTTTTAAGCAGCCAAACCCTTTCTCTAAGAGAAAGTTCCTTCTAGTAGGAAAACACTGTTCTTCGGGAATATATGGGCTACTCTGCACACTAATACCTCCTGCCAAAGTGTTTGCCTTACAGGCCAAATCTTGCAATCCTAACTTGGTAAAAACTCCCTTTGAAAACAATGGGGATTTCACTCAAATCCTAGAGTTTGGTCCTAGAAAGCCAGAAATATATATATATCTTTTTTTTGCCTTGACTTGTAACTTTATAGAAATCAGTAGGGTTGCACAGAATGTATCTCAGAATAGTTTTTCCCAATGCTGTTGTGGTTTTTGTTTGCATAAAAGATGCTGTACAAATGACTCTCTGAAAAATTTTCAAGGAGTTAAAAAACAAACTGATCTTCACTTATTAGCATGTTTAATTATGTGATAGGATTGTTGAATCCAAATGAAAATAGTTTTCCTGAAAACATGCACATATTATTTTAAGGGAACCTATTTTGACTGGAGCTGTCACATTCCACACAGTACTCTTTATGATGGACTGCTTTCAATCTTTTTGTGTCTCTGTTTCTTCTCTTCCCTGCTGTGGTGTGTTTTTATTTGTTATCACTGGCAGCTTTATATATATATTCTCCTGCTGTGTGCAGTAAAATAAATTAGTTTAATACATTTTAAAGTAGCTGATTTAATTTTTTCATTGACATATCTGAAGATAACACTTTTTTAATAAATTAGTTTTAAGGTAGTTGGGTTTTAGTGCTTTCATGATTTGCTACCTGCTGTGGAAGACCCAATATACTTTACTAAAATCTTTGAAAAGTGCCAGCATCAATATTTTCCTCATCTGTATATTGCTGCCCTGGAGATTTGAGTTTCATACGCTAGATGTTTATTTTTGAAAATGGGTTTCTTAATGTTTGGTACTGATATACATATGTATATTACACTACTTAGAGCCTAGGAACAAATTCCAAATGGAAAATAAAATCATAGGCAAGAGTTTTCTTTGCCAAACTATTAGCTTAGTTGAGAATGTTTGTTGTCTTTTTTTTTTTAAAAGATATTTTACATATTGGATTGGGAGCCTTTTCCCTCTAGGTCATTGGTTCAAATCTATCCCAAGTAGTTAACTAAAGTAATATCTGATTGTGCTTTGGTTGTCCATGTGAAATCATTTAGCGAACTTGGTTTAGTTCATAGCAGACATATATTCACATCAAAAAAGTCACCATTGCAAATGGTGCCTATGATGGCAGTAACACTACCAAAGCCAAGAGTGGAATGGATAGGGAGGGGCAGATCAGTGACTGGGATAAATAGTTATTCCACTGAAATCAATGTACTCCTTTCTACAACCAATGTACAAGTATGCCACTCTACAGCTAATCACCTCCATTGGTTGATGCAGAAGGGGTTTTCTTGCAGACCATATTTGGCACTTCTGGTTTTGGTTATAAACACACTAGCCCCTTTCTCTCTCTCGTGTTCTCATTTTTGCATATTAGGAAAAAAAATATTCGGGTTACATATAGAGTAATTTGCTTCCCTTTGATTTAACAAGAATAAACTCTACATTACAGTTCTCTTTGTAGCTAAAGAAAAGTGTGGAAAAATTGATAGTATGGGACCTTTGGTATGTAATATTTATGTTCAAGCTGATCTACAGTCAACATACTCAAGCTGTAAGTTAATTGATGTTGGCACACCAGCATTTAAAAACAGAAAAGTCCATGAAAGACTATCAACCAGACATGGAGAAAAACAAAGATGAAAACCTTTACTCCATTTATTTACATTATTTTCATCTATTAATTAATTCCAATAAAATGCAAAAAAAACCCCAAACAAACAAACAAAAAAACCCCACCCAATTGAGAGAGAGATCTTGGATTTTTTCAGGCACAAAACAAAGCATAAGTAAAACAGGGTTCAACCTTGCTAATCATCATGTTAGTGTTTATTTAGCTCACCCCCCACAAAAATCCATCATTAATTAAAAAATGGGGCCCTTGAATACATTTTCTGATGAGTGATGTCTACTAAGAAATCCAAATTATGAATGGATTTAGATGAGTAATTTCAAGTATCAGGACAAGCAGGAATTAATTGGATGTTGCACGTCACTATGTAAAGAATGAGCACAATATTCACACATCTGAATTACCTTTACTTCTTTAAAATTAATGGATAAAATAAAGTAAAATGTCAAAATAATTACTCAAGACTGGATAGTGATAAATATAGTTATACACACACACAAACATACACACCCACGTTATGGGCCAGATCTTCAACTGGTGTAAACTGACATATATCCATTGATTTCAGTGGAGTTATACAGCTGAATAACTGGACATAGAGATATGCGTGTATGTGTCTCTTTTTCAAATTCAGTAGAAAAGACCATCTTGTCTAAGGGATTTAACAGAGGCCAGTGACTTAATAGCTATTTCAATTTCTTCCAGAGAAATAGGAGAGTTATTCCTTTCCTGAGCATCACAATTAATCTTTCCAAGTGATAGTCCATCAAAATATTTGTCTACGACCAGTGGCAAATAGAAAGCTACAGCACAGTTGGAAAGTGGACCCTATATTCCTCTGCAGTTTCTTTCATTAAGGCCCTATTTCTGACTCCTTGCCCCTGCCCCAGTGGTAAGATCTCATTAAATACATTACATGTGTCATGGAGAATATATTGGATTGACATGTCTATACACAAGTTACTGAAAACACATTTTTATTTTTAATTTTTTTACAAATATAATGTGCAGATTCTAACATCCTGACTCAGCACCTAATTGTGTCCAGTGAGATCAGCAGGAGAAGGCTCCCCTTTGTGCAGCCCTGGAGAATGTGTGGGGGGAAGAACATTCCATCTCTGCAGCAGTCTCTTCTGGGTCTTCAATCCAGGTGGAGGTCATGGCTCTGCACATGTAAAGAAGACATGCCAGTGGAGGCTGGCTCAGTGCAGAAAGATTGGGGTTCAAGAGAAAACAAGAGGTGGGATTATCCCCAGTAGCATGCTGCATTGGAGCCATGTTGCCAGGGAGCCAGGTGGGGAGCCGCAGTGAAGATGGAAGGGCACAACACAGATAGTAAATAAAGGTAGTCTTAAAACATGAGTTTTTGCTATAAAATAAAAACTCTCTTATTCCTTCCAGAAAAAAATGACCATATTGGGCTCGATTTGCCACTCAAACTGGTGAAAAAAGAATGGTTACTAACCTTTTATAACTGTTGTTCTTTGAGATGTGTTGCACATGTCCATTCCGCTCTTGGTGTGTATGCACCCTGCGCCCAGTTATTGGTAATTTTTCACTCAGTGCTACCGTGTGTCACTGGCATGTCAAAGGCCCAGTCAAACCCCAAGCCACCTCGGTTCCTTTTTTGCAGAAACTCTGATGCAGAGGAGTAGGACAACACATTTTAAAGAAAAACAGTTATGAAAGGTAACTATTTTTTCTTCTTTGAGTGATTGCACATGTGCATTCCACTTTTGGTGACTCCCAAGCACATAAACAGGTAGAGGGATCAGAGTTCATGTACACAGAGAGTGCAGTACAGCTCAACCAAAGTTGGCATCATCCCTTGAGTACTGAGTGGTGATGTAATGGGAGGAGAAAGTGTGCACTAATGACCAGGTTGGTGCTTTGCAAGTGTCAAGGATAGGTATCTGTGCTAGAAATGCTGCAGGGGATGCTTGTGATCTTGCATAGTGGACAATCAGCTTGTATGTAGGAGAGATGCCTGCCCGATCATAACATGCCTGGATACAAGAAGATATCCAACATGAAATTCTCTGTCAGGAGATCGGAAGATCTTTCATTCTGTTCACTATCGCCATGAAGAATTGAGCAGATCGCCAAAACGGTTTGGTCCTGTCTATGAAGACCGCCAGTGCTCATCTAACATCCAATGTGTTTAGTCATTGCTTGTTCCAATTTGTGTGAGATTTGGGATAAAATAAAGACAAGTAAATTGATACATTGATATGAAAATTTGCAACTACTTTAGGGAGAAACCTTATATGAGGGTGTAAGAACACTTTATCTAAAAGAAGACAGTGTACGGCGGTTCAGATATAAGGGCGCACAGTTGGGAGGTCCTTTTGGGAGAAGTGATAACAACCACCTTCAGGAAAGGTGCAGTAAGGAGTACATTGCTAGAGACTCAAATGGTGCTCCCAAGGTTAGACAAAACTAAGTTAGAGTCCCAGTATTTCCAGGCCTTAAAGGAATTTAATTTTCCTATCATTAGAACAGTTATCTATGTGAGGGTAGAAAGCTGATATTTCTGCCAGGTGAACTGTGATAGAAAAAATTGCTAAGCCTTGCTCTTTCATGTGCACTAGAGAATCGACTATTTGTTGGGATGGACAAATGCATTGGTGAGACTCTGATTTGACAAGCCCAGATAAAGAACTGTTTCCATTTTCACAGATACTCCTCCATCAAGGACACCTTTCTGCTACCTAGGAAGACCTGGTGAACTTGCTCAGAACAAGCCTGCTCTTTGTGAATTAACCATGAAGCTTCCAGGCCATCAAATGAATGGATCAGAGGTTTGGGTGGAGCAGCCGACCTTGGTCCTGAGAGATCAAATCTGGGTTCAACAGGAGTGAGATTGGAGATTGGAGAGATCCAGTAGAGTGCAAAACCATATTGGGGCTATTACTATAACCGAGGTGTGGTTCCACTTAGTAGCACTCAGTGTAGGAGTGCGACTGAGGGAAAAGCATAATAAAGTTTTCCAGGGTAGCAGGAAGGCATCTGAGATAGAACCTGGCCTGTGGCCTTGTGGAGAGCAGAAGTGGTGACATTTTCTGTTGTTCTTGTTCACAAGTATATATGTATTTATTTGGGGAGTCCCCCACTACTGAAAAATGCATCTGACAAACAGGCTTCTTCCCAATATGAAGTAGGAAAGCCTGACAGGCAAGACAAATCACCTGGAGCTCTCCGACATTCATATGAAGGGTCAGCTGAGTTAAGGACCAAAGACCCTGAGTTTGGAAGGGCCCCAAGTGAGCTTCCCACCATGGAGCCAATGTATCTGAGACCAGAGTCGTCAACGGTCGAGGGAGGGGAATACCCGCACAAACAATGAGAGGATTCAACCACCAATTCAGAGAAATTAGAGTCTGCAAAAATACCGTGAGCACAGTGTCCAAGTGCTAGGGTGACCAGATGTGCTGATTTTATCGGGACTGTCCCGATATTTGCTTGTTTGTCCCGCGTCCTGACCAATGTTCGGTCGGGACGCTGAAGAAACAATCAATTTTGCCCTCCGCTCCCGCAGACCTCGCAGGGGTTCACGCCTTCTCCCTGCCCCGACTCTGCCCTCTCCTCCCCCCATTGGCTCCCTCCCCAAATCCCCGCCCTGGCCATGCCCCCAGCCACGCCCCCGCACTGCCCCATTGGATTCCTCCACAAAACACCGCCTCTTCCCCAAGTACGCTGCATTCCTCCTCCCTCCCAGGCTTGTGCTGATCAGTTGTATGGCGGCGCAAGTGCTGGAGGGAGGCCCGAGGGATGCAGGGGAGGGCAGGGTGACTGAGTCCGGCCTGGCCCCAAGTGCAGGCAAGAGGGCGGAGCGGTACCTGCCGGGGCAGCCCCGGGTCCAGCCTGGGGAACCGGCTCCCCATAAGCGCCCATGGGTGGGGGTGGGGGGCAGCAGCTGCCCGCGCAGGGACTCTGACAGGGCTTCACGTCCCGCCACGTGCGCACCGCCCCGCATGGCGGGCTGTAAGGAAACCCCGCCCTGGGGTGGAGGCAGCGGCAGTCCCGTTCGTTCCCCTGTGGGAACCAAGTGGGCTGGGGGGGCTGGGGCCTGCTGTCCCCACTCCAGGGCTGCCCACGGTGCTCTGCAGGGGCAGCTGGGTGCGGGCCGGGCCCGGGCACACTCGGGGTGATGGGATTGCGCCGCCCCACAGGGCGGGCTATGGGGAAACCCCGCCCCGGGGTGGAGGCAGCGGCAGCCCCGTTTGTTCCCCTGTGGGACTCGAGCGGGATGGGGGGGGCTGGGGCCTGCTGCCATCTGAGGGATTGCACAAGGTGGAGACGAGGCGAGCTGGTGCAGGGTGCGGGTGCGGAGGCACTCCGGCGGCTTTTTTTTTTTTTTTTTGCTCCGCTGCCTTTCCGCCCCCCGCGTACTGATATTTCAGTTTTGTCATCTGGTCACCATACCAAGTGCAGATAGCTTGGCAAATATGCTGAGGCAAGCCATGTCGGAAGGGGTCTGAGGTGCAGCCTAATGTGCTGTACTACATGTGTGCACGAGGCCATATGCCCTTGGAGCCTCACACAGTTTCTGGCTGTCATGATCATATGAATCAAATAGATTGGAATCTTGACTCTGGGAGGATCGCTCTGGCTTGGATACAGTCCAATGCAGCCCTATAAACTCTGTTTTCTGCACTAGGCAAAGGATAGAGTAATAGAATAATTTGGCCATGTCTGTCTTGTGGAGGAGTCTATCATATGCACTACTCTTTCAAAGCAAATACTTAGATTCAAATCAATGGCACTAACTAACGAATGGGAATATGTTCCATAAGTCAAACAGAAGGTACCATAGTGGTGCTAGTTAGTAAAATATATAAGAAAAATAGAAATAAGGAAAACTAGGTTAAAGAAAATTAAAATAAACCATTTATTTATGACTTCTATCATTTTAGCTGATATAATACAAATAATTGCCCATATTATACATGCAACTTAAGCTCCCTAAAAGTAATTAAATTGCAATAAATGAAAATGCACCACCTGTCCTCTACAAAATACCAGATGACAGAAAAAGTAGCAACCCCGTCCTTCTCCACCCAAAGTCTCATGTCCTCAGCTTCTTCCGGGAGCCTTAAAAATAGGGGGCTCACTACAGTATGCCCTGTATTTCAGCATTTGAGATATGTTTAACCATGGTATTGGATTAATATAGATGTTTTTTATGAGATAACACCACAACAGTAGTGGGGTGAAGGAGAATATCAGGTAAGGATACTTTTTCTTGCTCACGGTATTCTTTTTTCAGAGCACTACATTCTGCAGTCTCTTTCACAGAAGCTGCAGGTTCAACATAGCCATTGGTAATTTATTATCTGATAATTATGACATGTTATTCTGAATTACATTTTTCATCTTTGTGCCTTCCCCCTGGCATGATGACTGCCATTTACTTTAAAAATTTATAAGCAACATAAATATGAAGAAAATAAAGGTCAGGTGGAACGTTAACATCCAAGGGACTTTGTCGAAGATCAGACATTCTAGTTTTCCTTCTGTGTACACATCAAAAGGTGCCGATTGTGTTCTTCATCACATTTTTCTGCTCAGGAAAGCCAAGGCCTTTATAGATAAGTGTTTTAATGTAGGCTGAAATTACCTTGGGTGCACAACAAAAAGTATGCAAATTACTGTGGTAATAGTAAAGCTTTTGACACCAAAGTAATTAAATGCTTGGTTTTAATGTGCAAATGAAACATCAAATCTAAAATATTCCTCTTTGTTTTGTTGTTTCAAGTTTTAAGTATAAGGTGGATTAAGATATGTGCATGATGGACTGCATGGTAAATTGTTGATTACAGTTGTACATTCTGCTACTGTTGTTGGTACCACCAGGGAGGAAGGAGGATTGCAGGAGGAAGAAAGGGTAATTTTTGTTTTTCATAATTCAAAATGTATCTTTAGTTGTTAGTTAAATTAGTGGTGGCTGAACCTCAAAAGTGGAGATGAACCTAAACTGCCAAATTTGGAGCTGGTTTTTAATTTCACTCAAATACACAATTAAGATAAGATATGCTAAGATATAGCATCGTGGCTATGCCCATTAAAAGAATAGGGAAAAGTTATGGTTAAAAATCAAATAGTAACAAATAGGCTTTTGCCCCTCAATTTGTGCAGATATGTATAACCAGAGTTTTATTTTGGTTCATTTCTACTTAAAGGGTTCAGAACTCTGGTTCCGTCACCAAGTTTCCTATTTTATATGATTAAGCCTCTTCAGTAAAGTGCTTTGAGATCATCAGCAGAAAGAAAGGGAGTCTTCTATTGACTTGAACGGGCTTTGGATCAGATCTTTTAAGTACAAAGAAATTATTACACAGCTGACTACCCAAGTTTCTTTATCCAAACCCTCTGACTACTGGTTGAACATTTTGTCAGAACACTTTTTTAAAGAGATTTCTGGTACTTTCTGCTTCTGTTCAGTCTAGAAATAAAATAAGAACAGTCTCTGGCAATATTTCTGCACTTCCACTTCGCAGCATGTCTAGCACTAGGAAGCATTAAGGCTCATGAAAAATGAAAAAATATGGGGGGAAAATATCAATTAAATATTTTTGGAACTTCAGAAAAGGTTACGTTCCAATTTTTCCCTGTAGGTTGGGATCAATTCTAATTTAATTCAAACTGGTTTGTATGTGCTTAATTATTATAATTTAATTTTACACACTTCATAGCACCTTTTGAACAAAAAAATAATAGAAAATGTGATATTCTAATACTTTTTTAAAATGAACAGATATCTCTGTAAAAACAGTTGAGAACTTACTTTTTAACCTTCCTTTTAAGTCAGAGTGAACATGTGACTCTCCATTCTTAAATGACTGGTGCAACATAACACATGAAGTACAGTTAACATTTAAGGTAAAATAAATGGTAACACAAAAATGTAGACACTAAATTTGTAATATTAGTAACTTATATTTTAAAAGACACAAGAAATCAGAAAATGTAGATATACCAGGAGGAATTATTTATCTGCATATCTCTCCCCAAATCAATTCTCTGGCATTGCAGGAGCCTGAGGCATTGGTGCACCTCAGTCCCTCCTGTTCTCTAACTGTAGCATACAATAGTTTAGGCTCCTGAGGGCTGTAATACTTTAGTCCAGGGGTCGGCAACATTTGGCACGCGGCTCGCCAGGGTAAGCACCCTTGCAGGCCAGGCCAGTTTTATTTACCTGCTGACGCGTCAGGTTCGGCCGATCGCGGCCCCCACTGGCCGCGGTTCGCTGTCCCGGGCCAATGGGGGCGGCGGGAAGCAGCGTGGGTGAGCGACTGGGACAGTGAACCACGGCCAGTGGGGGCCGCGATCGGCCGGACCTGCTGCGTCAGCAGGTAAATAAACTGGCCCGGCCCGCCAGGGTGCTTACCCTGGCGAGCCGCGTGTTAAACGGTGCCGACCCCTGCTTTAGTCTAACCCAGGTTATTGGGCTTACTACAGGGGTAACTTGGTGGTGTTTACGTTGTGCAGGTCAGACTGACGGTCCTTTTCAGGCCTTAAACTCTATTACTATTTATTTTGTTAATATAATATAATACCAAATCTGAATGCTGTTTTATTTCAGCCCAATGTTTATATTATTTCCTTTCAGTAATAAGGAACTGGTCCCACCGTTATTGGGGGACAATTGTGGCATGCAATAATGTCAATTCTTAATCAACCTGCATATTACTAAATGTCTCCCTCACATGATTTCCCAGTACTCTTCTGTTGGTATTATCACCATTCAGGTCAACTGCATCTGTATTCCCTCCCCCCGACCCGTGATCCAGCCCAGGCACCCACCTTTAGGCTTCTGCCTCTGAACTGTCCCTTCTCTTGGGTGGAGACCTGTGTCTCTCTACTTCCTGAGTAGGGTTTTTCCAGGCTGCCCAGCTCCCACTAGACACTATATTATTCCCCAGGGGAAGCCAGCCTGCCTAAGCAGGTGAGCATCTGTGCTCTGCTTACTCTTCAGAGGCTATTAACAATGTAATTGCCAGCAGTTATGAGTTATCTGACAGATTTTCCTAAGCAAGCATGTTACTGAGAAAACATTAAAAACAATAAAATGGTCTACACACATGGTAATACGCTTACCAGACATCACCCCCAAATCCAGCAAGGGTACTGGTAGGAGTCTGTATGTCAAGCCCCACAAAGAGGTTGGGTTTTTTTGGTTAAAAGTTCATACCAGCTTTAGCTCAGAACACGCACACCCATGAATGAGTTAGTCTTTCCTTTATACAGACTGGGCCTTTGATCTTCAGATTCTGGGAACAGGTAGGAAATGATCCCCTCTTCAGAGCAGGGATTTTGCATAACTGGAGGTGGGACCCTTAACTTTAAATTAGGATGAAACTAAATCATCAATAGCAATGGCAAATCAAAATGAACCAAATTCAAATTCTTTTTAATGGGTAATAGAAGGCCAATTAAGTCTACATAATATATGTATTTTAGTTTAGAGATTGAAGGCCAGATTCTCTTTTTTGGTTAAATCTGTGTCCCTTTGTTGGCCCATGAATTTACACTGTATGGGGATCTGGCCCTAAACTCAAAATATGTTGTTTAAATTAGTAAATATAATCCCTCATTTAGGGCCATAAACTCATATGCATGAAGACATATATAGATTTTATTTTATAGTGTCTGCTTTATACCCAGTAGACCATAAATGCTCAATAGCTCTTATGATAAAGGTTTCTAACTAGGACATCTGATAAGTTGGTTCTGGTGACTGCAGAGAAGTGAGGACAGCAAAGGGTGCATGAGGATGAGAAAGATTGTGGGAAATATGGACAGGGCTTTCTCCATCTCTACCTCCGTTACCAGCTAAGAAGAATACCAGACCACAGTAGTCTGGAGAGAGGATGGTTTTGCAGTGAAGGCACTGGACTGGAACTTAAGAGAATTCAGCTCCCAGCTCTGCCACAAACTTCCAATATGACGTTGGGTAAATGACCCACTAAAAGGATCATCCACCTCTGAGGTGAGTGCGCTAACTACAAGGCACTAGAGTCATCCTAATTTATTCTCTGTCCCCATTAATATTGAATTATTCAATTAAAGTGGAACAACTTCAGTAGGGGGAGGTGAGGGAAAGCCACATCAGAGTATCCTAGAGCCCAGCATCTAGGACTATCACATGAGAGGTGACAGATCCCTGTTCCACTCCTGTCTCCTCATCAAGCAGAGGGGGCACTTGAACAGGGGGTCTCCCAGTCCCAGGTGAGTTGCCTTACCATTAGGTTAAAGGTTTTAAGGAAGCTCCTCCCCCACCCATCCCCTGACTGTTTTGGTGGAGTTCGGTGATCTTTGAGCTTGCGATTTAGGTGTCTGAACACCTATCTTTACCCTGGTTCATGAATCGCTCTGTGGCTTAGGCTGGAGATAGGCTCCCGGGTGCCTAGAGTGAGGCAGCAGTGCGCATGCTTAGAGGCAGAAACATAGGCGCTTACGTAACTTTTACCACAAACATTCTGGCTCTACGTGAGTTCAGGCACTTACAAGGTTAGGCAATGGGAGTGTTGCAGTTTGCAGTGGTGCCTAATAACAGGACTTAGGACCTAAGTACTTTTGTGGATCCCCCCTCCTTAATCTCTCTGTGCTAGAATGACCATACATCCTGTTTTGGCTGAGACAGTCCCTTTTTTAAGCCCTGTCCCAGCAACTTTTTTTTGCAGAAGTGGGCATTTGTCCTGTTGGAACTTGCTGACTTGATCAGTTTGACTATCTTGTCTATTTAGACTGGAAGTTCTTCAGGGCTGTCACTGTGTTTGAGAATTTTTTTTCATCTTGTTGATGATTGTAAACACTGCTGGTACAGTATAATGTTTGTTAGGAGTAATAATTCTTTTTCTCTACCTCCCTTTCTGCAACAATAAATCACGATCCAGATTGCAAAGCAAAACATGAAATGCTTTTCTAAACCTGTTCAGTACTTCATGATTACAAACTGTAGTCACTGTCTAAGTAGAATAAATGCTATCATTGGTTTCTGAAGGAAATTAAGTTGGGAACCTGTCCAGTCACAAACCTCATGCAAAAGCTCGAACCTTTCAAATCCCTAGTTGATATTACATGCTGACATACTATATAGGTACAGCATTTGACAGAGCTAATAAAGCTATTTAAATGTATAATTATTGAAATTACCCATATTCCCTTGGTTTAATGGTGTTCACTAAATTGGCATGCATAATTTATGCCATTATTGCTGTCAACCATCAATCCAAATGTGAGACAGCAACATATAAACTAAAAGACAGAATAAAGGATTTAGGAGTTTATTCAGAACAAGATCATCATAAACGATGGCATTGAAAATTTTCATATTTTTTGTCAGTCTCTACATGATGAACTGTATTATGGTCTATGGAATTTTATTTGTGGTATTACTGTATAAACCTCTTTGATAAACAATTTAGAAGACAATAACTATAGTACTTTGCAAGGAGACACCAGGGGCAAGATTTGTACTCCAGGTCAGTGTTATTATTCCCCTCCCCTCCCACTTTTTTGTTATTAGTTAAAATTTCAGTTTCCTATTCAAATGTCAGTCTTTTTACAAGAAAACAGAATCTTAACATTTTACACATTCATGCCTTATGTGAATCCAATAAAAAAAATACACTAAGCAAACAAAATCCCAGCTACTATCCTGTTGATTTAGAATAATAATAAAGATATTTTATACTATACATTTAAGACAAAAATTGCTTTTTAAAAAAAACTCTGTCCTTCACACATCTTAACAGTGATCTGCATCCATTTCCATAGCTTGAAGGTGCTTTAGAATTCATAGTATTAATCAAAATGCCAGAGCACGTTATAGAAGGATTAAAATGACCAAACCTCATTTCACAGGGCTTGCTACACTGTGATATTTGTTATGTTTACATTTCTAAATTGAGACTCCTCTAAACAACAAATACCATGTGACGTTGTAAATTTCTTTTACAAGGTGATTACAGAGAAATGAGGAAACCTACAAATGGAAACTAAGGAGAAACTTATGAGTTATTTTTGGCTCACCACAGTGAATTACTGAATCATTTAAAATGTTCTGGGAAGGAAAGGATCTGTCTTTAGTTTGATATTTCCTATGTAACATTCCTATATTGAAAGCATTTCAGAACAAGGAACTTGTCTAAGGTCTTTTTTTCACCCCTCGCTCTCCTATATATATATATATAAGTGTGTTCAGAACAAATATAATCAGTGAAAATGTTAAAATAGAGTAATTTGTATAAATCTCTTTAGAGGAAAAATTGAAATTAAATATGTATACTAAAGTAAAGAAATATATTTGTACAATCAGTTAAAATATACTATCATGGTATTCCCACATCTTTTGTCTTTAGACTAATGTGTTAGGACAGTGATTTCTAGAAGACAAATAACTATAAATCTTATAAGACATGAGAAACAATGATAACAATAATAAACTAATTGTTGAAATGGAAGTTTTAAATAGGAAGCAAAGAGCTAATAAAATTCATGTTAATTGGTGAACTCGAAACTAGAACTACGTCCTTTTCCACTGATATTCTGATTATTTGTGAAACACACTGGACTGGAAGTGGCCAACACTACATAAAGCACCATAACCGGGGCCGGTTTTGTTCAATATCTTCATTAAGGATCTGGAGGATGGCGTGGACTGCACTCTCAGCAAGTTTGCAGATGACACTAAATTGGGAGGAGTGGTAGATACGCTGGAGGGTAGGGACAGGATACAGAGGTACCTAGACAAATTAGAGGATTGGGGCAAAAGAAACCTGATGAGGTTCAACAAGGACAAGTGCAGAGTCCTGCACTTAGGATGGAAGAATCCCATGCACTGTTACAGACTAGGGACCGAATGGCTAGGAAGCAGTTCTGCAGAAAAGGACCTAGGGGTTACAGTGAACGAGAAGCTGGATATGAGTCAACAGTGTGCCCTTGTTGCCAAGAAGGCTAACGACATTCTCGGCTGTATAAGTAGGGGCATTGCCAGCAGATCGAGGGACGTGATCGTTCCCCTCTATTCGACATTGGTGAGACCTCATCTGGAGTACTGTGTCCAGTTTTGGGCCCCACACTACAAGAAGGATGTGGAAAAATTGGAAAGAGTCCAGCGGAGGGCAACAAAAATGATTAGGGGGCTGGAGCACATGACTTAGGAGAGGCTGAGGGAACTGGAATTGTTTAGTCTCCAGAAGAGAAGAATGAGGGGGGATTTGATAGCTGCTTTCAACTACCTGAAAGGGGGTTCCAAAAAGGATGGATCTAGACTGTTCTCAGTGGTACCTGATGACAGAACAAGGAGTAATGGTCTCGAGTTGCAGTTGGGGAGGTTTAGGTTGGATATTAGGAAAAACATTTTCACTAGGAGGGTGGTGAAGCACTGGAATGGGTTACCTAGGGAGGTGGTGGAATCTCCTTCCTTAGAGGTTTTTAAGGTCAGGCTTGACAAAGCCCTGGCTGGGATGATTTAGTTGGGAATTGGTCCTGCTTTGAGCAGGGGGTTGGACTAGATGACCTCCTGAGGTCCCTTCCAACCCTGATATTCTATGATTCTATGATAAAATCATTTGAGCTGGAAGGACGGACAATGGTAGCAAGGAGTTGCCTTCATGTTATCAGAAACTCTTACAACTCTTTGAAACACTATAGGTGGATCTCTTCATGCATAATTATCCTTGAACTACAAGGGAAACATAGCCCTGTGACTACCATACAAGTCTATGCACCCACAACAGATGCAGAAGACAGTGCCATAAACCAAGTTTATAATGAGCATCAAACAAATATTTCACAAACCCATTTAGAGATCTTTTGCTCATAACAGGATCTTAATGCCAAGATTGGAAATAATAACTCAGAGTGGGAGAACATCAAGGGGAAAGGAGGAATAGGATTAAAAAAAAATGAGTGAGGCAATAGATGGATAGTTCAGGGTGAAGCAAGAATTTGTTTATAACAAACAGCATTTCAAGTCCATAAAGAAATATGAATTTCTAACAATGGTACCACAAAATATATGATCAACTTCATCTTAGGAAGACAATGCTGGAAAACAAACATATGAGACTGCAAGATCTATAAACAGCCTAAACAAAAACTCGGGCCATCAGGCAGTGATTGCTACAGTCAGGTCAAAGTTAACACTTCAACATTTGCAAAAGGAGATAAGACTTTATAATGTCAAACCTTGGAGAAATACAGACAATGCAGTGTCCTTTCAGAATACCATCAGTGGCTTCTTTGCCCCATTTTAGATCTAGATGACACAACAATAAAACAAGTCTGGCAGAGGCAAAAGGTATCATTCATGCCACGAGCGAGGAGGTTTTAGGGATGCGGTCATATCTAAAAAAGGAAAGACTGGGTGACACCAGAGGTTGAAAACCTATTAAGAAGAAAAAAGGAAACATATCAAGAACATCTGAAAGCTGAAGATTGTTTTTCCACTCAGGGCAAATACAGACAGATCAAAAGGAACTAAAAATACCGATTAAAAAAGCTAAGAAAAATTGGCTCGAGAGAGAAGGCGAACAGCTTGAAAAACATTTTACAAAAAAGAAGAACAGGAGTACTTGTGGCACCTTAGAGACTAACAAATTTATTAGAGCATAAGCTTTCGTGGACTACAGCCCACTTCTTCGGATGCATCCGAAGAAGTGGGCTGTAGTCCACGAAAGCTTATGCTCTAATAAATTTGTTAGTCTCTAAGGTGCCACAAGTACTCCTGTTCTTCTTTTTGCGGATACAGACTGTTACTCTGAAATTTTACAAAAAGTAATGCAAGAGTCCTTTTTCAGAAAGTTACTGCTATCAAAGAAGTTAGCACCTGCAACAAGTCAGCTATGAGATGTTCATGGAAATTATATGGTAGATTTCAAAAGCTTGAAAGAATATTTTCATCATCTGTTGAACAAGAATAGTCAAATTGACCCAGCTGTCCTTCAGGCCATCAGCTGCAAAGGTAATAACAAACAACACCACGAATTGGAAGCAGAAATTGAAGCCGCAAATCAGGTCCCTGAAAATCAAGACAGCTGGTCCAGATGGTGTATCACCAGAAGTGTTAAAACATGGTGAAAAAAGCATGATCATGCTTCTTTGCAAACTATTTAACCTCATTTGGATGAAAGGTGAAGTCCCTGAAGACTGGCAGCCAACACTTAATGACTTTTTTCCAGTCTTTAAGAAAAGTGACCTGACAGATTGCAATAAGTCTCATGAGCATTCCTAGAAAGGCATTCTGGAGAGTGATTCTTGGCTGAATGAAAAGAAGATCAGAGGAAATCCTTTGAATCACAAGCTGGCTTTGGACATGGACAGTCCATTCCACCTTTTGTCAAACCTTTGAGAGGCACATAAAGTTCAATGAACCCCTGTTTTGCACATTTGTTGACAATAAGAAAGCATTCTACTTGGGGCTATCAAGTGATTAAAAAAGTTAATCATGATTAATTGTGTGATTAATCACACTGTTAGACAATAATAGAATACCATTTATTTAAATAGTTTTGGATGTTTTCTACATTCTCAAATATATTGATTTCAATTACAATGCAGAATACAAAGTGTATAGTGCTCACTTTATATTTATTTAGGATTACAAGTATTTGCACTGTAAAAATACAAAAGAAATAGTATTTTTCAATTCATCTAATACAAGTATTGTAGTGCAATCTCTTTATCAGGAAAGTTGAACTTACAAATGTAGAATTATGTACCAAAAAACCTGCATTCAAAAATAAAACAATGTAAAATTTTAGAGCCTGCAAGGCCACTCAGTCCTACTTCTTGTTCAGCCAATCCTTCAGACAAACAAGTTTGTTTACATTTGCAAGAGATAATGCTGCCCACTTCTTGTTTACAATGTCACCTGAAAGTGAGAATAGGCATTCTCATGGCACTGTTGTAGCTGGTGTCACAAGAAATTTACATATCAGATGAGCTAAAGATTCATATGTCTCTTAATGCTTCAACCACCATTCAAGGGAACATGCATCCATGCTGATAACGGGTTATGCTTGATAACAATCCAAAGCAGTGCAGACCGATGCATGTTCATTTCCATTATGTGAGTCAGATGCCACCAGCAGAAGGTTGCTTATCTTTTTTAGTGGTTTGGATTCTGTAGTTTCTGCATCAGAGTGTTGCTCTTTTAAGACTTCTGAAAGCATGCTCCACACCTCGTCCCTCTCAGATTTTGGAAGGCACTTCAGATTCTTAAACCTTGAGTCGAGTGCTGTAGCTATCTTTAGAAATCTCAAATCTTCTTTTCTTTTGTCAAATCTGTGAAAGTGTTCTTAAAATGGACAACATGCGCTGAGTCTAGGGTTGCCAGGTGTCTGGTTTTCGACTGGAACACCCGGTCAAAAAGGGACCCTGGCAGCTCTGGTCAACAGTGCAGACTGGGCCGTTAAAGGTCCGATAGGTAGTGCTGCAGGGCTAAGTCAGCCTAGTCCCTACCTGTCCTGGCAGCGCGCTGCTCCCCGGAAATGGCCAGCAGATCTGGCTTCTAGGTGGTGGGGGTGCAGCTCTGAGCACCAGCTCTGCACTCCCATTGGCCGGGAACCACGGCCAATGGGAGCTGGTGCCTACAGGCAAGAGGAGTGTGTGGAGCCTTCTGTCCCCCTCCCTCCCCTGCCTAGGAGCCGGACCTGCTGGCCATTTCCGGGGTGCAGAGTGCTGCCAGGACAGGCAGGGAGCCTGCTTTAGCCCCGCTATGCCACTGGCCAGGAGCTGCTGGAGGTAAGTCTGTGCCCCAACCCCGAGTCCCCGCCCCAGCCCTGAGCCCCCGCCCAAACCCAGAACCCCCTCCTGCACCCCCAAGCCCCTCATCTCTGGCCCCACCCCAAAGCCTGAACCCCGGCCCTGAGCCCGTAGCCCCTCCCATACCTCAACCCCCTGTCTCAACCCGCAGCCCCTCCCTCACCCTGGACCCCTCTTTTATGGCCCCACCCTGGAGTCCACATCCCCAGTTAGAGGCCTCACCCTCTCCCGCACCCCAACCCCCTTCCCCAGTCCAGTGTAAGTGAGTGAGGGTGGGGGAGAGAAAGCCACTGAGGGAGGAGAAATGTAGTGAGCTGGGGCGAGGCCTCAGAGAAGGGTGGGGCCTCAGGAAAGGGGCAGGGCTAGGGTGTTTGGTTTTGTGCGATTAGGAAGTTGGCAACTGTGGCTGGGACACCGTCTGAGACTGCTATAACATGAACTATATGGCAGAATGCAGGTAAAACAAAGCAGGGGACATATAATTGTCCCCCAAGGAGTTCAGTCACAAATGTAATTAACAAATTATTTTTAATGAGCGCCATTAGCATGGAAGCATGTCCTCTGGAATGGTGGCCAAAACATGAAGGGGCCTATAAATGTTTAGCATATCTAGCATGTAAATACCTTGCAATGCCGGCTAAGAAGTGCCATGCAAGTGCCTGTTCTGACCTTCAGGTGACATTATAAACAAGAAGCAGGCAGTGTTATCTCCTGCGAATGTAAACAAACTTATTTGTCTGAGCGATTGGTTGAACAAGAAGTAGGACTGAGTGGACTTGTAGGCTCTGAAGTTTTACATTGTTTTGTTTTTGAGTGCAGTTATGTAACAAACAAAAATCTACATTTGTAAATTGCACTTTCACGGCAAAGAGATTGCACTACAGTACTTATATGAGGTAAATTGAAAAATACTTTCTTTTTTAAATCATTTTTACAGTGCAGATATTTGTAATAAAAAATAATATACACTTTGATTTCAATTACAACATAATATATATGAAAATGTAGGAAAACATCCAAAATATTTAATATATTTCAATTGGTATTCTATTGTTTAACAGTGTGATTAAAACTGCTATTAATCACAATTAATTTATTTTACTGTGATTAATTTTTGAGTTAAACACGTGAGTTAACTGTGATTAATCGACAGCCTTAATTCTACTCCATTAACAGAAAAGCTCTATGGAAAGTACTCAAATGGTATGGTTTTAGCTATAAACTGATTCAAATACTACTGAGTCTGTACAACATAGCTTGGCATGCCATAAGAATCAATGGTGAGCTGACTGTGGTTTGTAGTGAAAACTGATGTCAAACAGTGCCCTATGCTAAGTCCAGTACTTTTTCTTTATGCTTAAAAAACATCTCACCCAACTCCCTTGACAACATTGATGGAGGCAGCATGATTACTTTGACTTTGCACAGGATATTGTAATAATGGCTACAGAGCAATACAGCCAAGAAGCAGCAACCAGTTAGTACACAACAGCCAGAGAATGGGATTAAGAATCAATGAACAAATGACCAGGCTAATGGTAATATCAAAAATCAAGGAACTGGCTAAATTACTCATTAATGGTGTAGATGTTGAACAAGTAGAGGTCTTCCACTACTTGGTTCCATCATAATATCTTCTAAGAAGATGACATCGACAAATAAACAGCTACTGCCAGCAGAAAGTTTGCATGCCCAACTAAAAACTTTTGGAACCTTAAATCAGTGTCCATGACAGCTAAAACCAGACTATATACAACATTCATTGTACCCACATTTTTTTATTTTTTTACAGTTTTGGAACATGGGTACTGACAAAGCATCTGGAGCAGAAGCTGCAAACCTCTGAAATGAGGTGGCTGCACCATATTTTAGGTATGACAAGGCTGGATAGACTAAGAAATGATGATATCCATAGAAGATTGAAAGTGCAATGTGTGACTACAGTAATCAAAAAGAGCTATATATAGTGGTTTGGCCATGTTGCTAGAACGACCCCAGAGTGACTGCCTAAATTGTTCTCTATGGAAAAGTGCATGGTGATAGACGCTGTCGATGTCCAAGGAGAGAGTGGTATAGCACAATACATAAAACTATCCAGGGTCCCCTAACAGGCTTATATGGCAGCTTAAAACAAATGTAGATGGAATCTGCTCATAACGTCGACCCTACCCAACCTTGGAAAAAGGAGGACGACGATGATGATAAAATTGATTCAGATGAACAGGCATTCATTAAAAATATACTTTGACCTTATCTGTACATTTCTACAGCTGAACAGTTGCTCACATCTAGTCACTCCCCATCAAACTGAGCAATGGCAGTACCTTTTCAAGACATTAAAAATGTTCTTTTGGCTACAAGTAATAGGAGCAAAATAGCTTTCCTTTTGAAGCTTTTGCTTTAGTCATAGATAGATTACCTAGAATGGCCAATGACCTGAAGAAGGACACAGACATATTCAAAACATGTCTAAGAACCAAAGGCATCAATCCACATGTGAGAGCAATCATAGAATAAATGCATTTAAGGTGCCAGGATCTTGATGGCACCTTAAATGGGGAGAGGATAATGCTTACATACTAAGTAATCTGGATAGGTAATTGGATATGCAGTTAGTAACCTTGAAATGTATAAACACCTAACCTATGAGTTATAAGTGGCAATAGCTAATGATCAGTACATGAAATTGCTAATGTTCTCCAGAAATTAACTGGTTTTAGTTTCTAAGATTGTGCCAGTCTCACTGATAAAATGAATTGATCAAGACTTTTTTATTTGAATTTCAAAAAAAACTAAAATAGCATTGTATTTGAATACTGCTTTAGGTAGGTCTTACAGTACCATATTCATCCAGTCCTGAAAAATAAAAGAAATATATTAAAAATACAAATACTGCAGAGCAATAGATAGTGCCTTTATGCACAACCCTGAGTAAGAAATGGTGTAAAGGTGCACTTTCCCCAGAGGGAAAGCCAGGAGCGTAGGTAGTGTCTAAAAATAGCATTTTGGCTGCAGCAGCATGGGCTAGCCACCAGGGCTGGGTTTCCAATTAGGCATAGTAGGCATGTGCCTAGGGTCACTGGCGTTCAAGGGGCACCTAAAAGTGGGTTAAAAGTTAAAAAGTTAACACATACAGCTCCCCTGTGGCCGGCTGGGGTCCTGGTGTGAATTGGTGGCTACCCAGCTTGTGGGGCTAGAACAGGGAGAGCGTCCGAGTCAACTTGCCTCGGGGCGCTGTGAGCTGGGTCCGGGCAGGGCAGCTTCTGGGAGCATCCTAGCCCCTACTCAATCTCGGCCACTCCGCGGCCTCTACCCCGTGCTGGGGAGGGAAAATGAGGGGCATGGCCAACGCACCATTCACATTCACAGGCAGAGCTGGAACATGGCTGGTGCACCAGGCTGTGGGAGGGAAGACACCAGGGGACTGCTCGCTGTGGGGAGAGGTAGTCCCCCCTCCTTGCACCTAGCCTGGGGTGGGTGGGCTGCACCCCGGATTGGGCTGGGAGTGCCATGCATGGAGGAGGGTCTCATGCCTTCCCGGGGAGGTTGTGTTTAGATTTCTCTTTGTTTCATTTTTTTATGGAAAACACAAAGGTCAGCTATAGACATGGGGGCACTGAAGGTGCTGTGCCTGGGGGTGTGTAAGGAGTAAATCCGGCCCTGCTAGCCACCCAAGTAGAATTCCACCCTATCTCCTGGGTACATATTTGGTTGGCTAGCCCAAACCACTGCCCATGCCACCACGGCCACACTGTTATTTTTGGGTGCTAGCTTGACCAGAGCTAGTGTGTGTATGTCTGCCTGGAAATTACACCTCCCAGCTGCTGTGTAGACATATCATAAGACAGTGGCTCTCAATCTTTCCAGACTGCTGTACCCCTTTCAGGAGTCTGATTTGTCCTACGTACCCCCAGTTTTACCTCACTTAAAATATACTTTCTTACAAAATCAGACATAAAAATACAAAAATGTCACAGCATACTATTACTGAAAAATTATTGACTTTCTCATTTATACCATATAATTGTAAAATAAATCAATTGGAATATAAATAGTGTACTTAGATTTCAGTGTATAGAGCAGGGTTGTAAAACTAGGCAAATATCTAGATGAGTTGATGTACCCCCTGGAAGACTTCAGCATACCCCAAGTGGAATGTATACCCCTGGTTGAGATCAATTGCCCTAAGAGATACCCCTCTGAGACAAAATTATTCTAGTGTTCCCTTCTTTCCAGCCTCACATCTTCGTTGCTACACCTCTTAAATAGGTCCAATATACACCCACCCTGTGCATGTACCCAGGTCCACTGGCCAGAATAGGGTAAAACTTCTGTAACAGTTGCATTCTGAAAACACCTATTGCACTCTAAACTAAACTTCCATTGGTATGTTCAACCTTACATCCAGGGACACTAATTAGGGGAACTGGCTGGGGCGGTGGGGAGAGGAGGTGACATATGTACATCCTCCCCTCCCCCCCACTAGGTTTTTGAACTTTCTTAAAGTTACATAAGCCACAGAGCTAGGGGAGACCAGGGCCTGGCCACTTTTAAACTGTGGTTTCCTACTAAATCAGGATAGCTGCTGCTGGAGTGGTCCAGAGCATTGCTCCAGCTGCGTGGCCACAACACCACTGAAATTTGACTAGACCCCTCCCTGAAATTTGACTAGCTGGAGGGGCAGATAGGTCAAGTTGCAGTAAGTGGCCTTGCGACCTGGTGGATAGGGTCTGAACTCCCCTCAAATTTGGCTTGGCCGTTCATCTGTCCAAATGGAATGGCAGCCAGGCCAAATGCTGTGGCATGCAGGGATTCTGTTCCTGTAGGAAGGAGCACAAGGGAGTCCATGGAGAACTTGATTCCTGGTGGTACCAGCTCATGCACTGTGTGAGAAAGAGAGAGATGGGAGACACAAGGTCCCTGAAGGGGGTAGGATGAGTGAACACCAGAAAGGTATCCTGGTGGGTGGGGAATTTTTAGATACACCCCCACAAGAAATATCTGAATTGACACCACTGCTTATCTCTGCCTCTTGAACATATGTAATCAGGTACTATTTCTAAAATTATATAATGTAATATCTCACAGATTGGTTGCATTGGTGGAAAATGAGATATGTAGGTAGATGTCATCAGCATATTTTTGTCTACAGTCTCTGGCATCTCATTTTCTCTCTAAGGGATGTCATGTAGATAGTAAAGAAGATAGGAGACAGATCTCAGTGGCATTCTGCAGGTAAAGGCTTTTTGGAAAGAGGAGTCATTACCTATCACTAGTCTCTGTATCCTGTTGAAAAGGCATAATGGGACTTGCTGAATGGGATGCAAGCCAAGAACCCAAGGACCTGGAAGAAGTCCTGAAGTTAGAGGAGAATAAACAGGTGGCAAAAATAGAACAGGATTTAGAAGGCATAAGGGGATGTAAACAGGATGACGGCCAGAAGGATCCTGAGCAAGAACAATTGCGGTTGGAAGTTTGAAGTAACCTGGGTGAGATAGAGAAAAGGAGACCTTACAAGCAGAAGAGGAGTCCAATGGGGTAAAGGATTGCGACTGCCAAGAGGACAGGTGGGCAGAAATGGAAGTGTAGGGGTTACACCTTCCTTCAGAGTGCACCTTTTGAGGATGGAAGTGACCTCCACAGAAGTGCCAGAGAGCCAGTTGAAAGAAATTATGTCCATGAGAGGGGATGGTAGCCCCCAGAGGAGTCAGGCTGAGGGAAGAGAGGCACCCCAGTAGGAAAACAAAAGGTGGGGAGGTATGTGACAGTGCAAGTAGCCTAAGGCTGACTCACCACTGTGTGCACTTGGCAAGTGTCCCCAAATGGAGGGGATAATTGTTTAAGGATTGGATAATTAACCAATTAACAAGGTGATTCTGCTTGTCAGCTGAGGACAGTTACCATAGATAGGAAGACGAAGGGCAAGAGAAGACCAAGCTCTCAGGGAAGTGAGATCTCTTCCTCCTCTCACTCTGTGCCTATATTGTGGAGGGATAAGAACTTGCACACGAGAAAAAAAAAAAGCACTCGGTGTTGAACTTCTCGCTGCTGTGCATGAGGACTATTAGCAGCAAAGACTCCAGAGTGAGGGAGCCCCACCCTGTGATACGTATTGTAGTTATGAATAACATGACTGATTATGAAATGGGAGTGGGGGATGAGTGGCAAAAACTGTGGATTTACCGTAGGGCTTGGTGTAGAGAAATGTATTGAGAAATAGTGTTTGCATAGAACTTCCCAGTTGTCCCTTCTGTGTTTACCTTTATATGATGTGATGCAATGATAGCAATAAAATTTCTTAATAAAACAAAAACCTTATATATTAGAAAAGCACAATATTAAACCATTGTCAGGCAGGCCAGCTGCCAGTAGCATGCCAAAACACCAGCAATAAACCAATGCCAAAACATTTAACAAAAACAAAGTGCATGAGCAGTGAAACCATTTCCAAACAATATGCCCACTATGGTTGCACATCCCATGGCCATCCTCCCACCCCCATTCTCCTTTCTGTTCCTTCCACATTTAGCATGCACTGGGCACTCCTGCAGGAGGTCTGCAGGGAAGAGTGGGTCAGCATGGGAGTGGAGGTATGTGGTGGGAGGGGCCTCCAGGAGGGTGGAGGACTGCAGGGGGGATAGACTTGTCCTGTCCAGATGCTGTTAATTCACAATTACATGGAACACCCAACCATGGAATTGTGGAGGGAAATCAGAACATGGTGTGGGTGCAGCACAAGCCTGTAGGGTGGTGGCCATAAGCATAAGCAGCCTCTCAGCCAGGTTTTCCTGATAGATCCTATCTTCCTCTCTCAGCCAATGTTCCTGCTCTAGTAACTGCACTGCAAGCCTGTCCTTGAGCGCTGAAGTTCTGTCCTCTTGCTCTGCAGCCTGCCTGTGCCTCTCTATTTGCTGTGAATCCTTCTCCCTCTGGTACTGCACCTGCCTGTTGGCCCTATCCAGAATGTCCACCATAAGTTCATCACAGAAATGCTTCCATTTGGATGGGTCTGTGGTAGTTCTGCATCCCAGGGACCTGCCAGAGTGGGCCTATGCTGCCAAGGTGGATGACCAGCAAAGCTTGAAGGACCATCAAAGCGTGAAAGGCCTAAAAGCAGACATCAAACAGGGCATTATTATTTCAGTGCTTCGTAACAGGTTCAGTGCATTCCCAGGCAAAAGTGCCTTGTGGAATCTCAAGACCAAAAAACAATACTTTATAAAACTGAGCTTTAATATATTCCAAGAGGGATGTCTGAGTTCCCAGATGCTCCTTGGACAAATCTCAGTTAATCATAGTGAAAAGACTTCACAGATAATGGTAAGTTACAATTTAATTCTTTTCTTGTTTGTTTAAAAATTGCAGAGCTCTTGGCCTTTATTTGGTTCCCCGTCCCCGGTTTACTACATAAGCCTTGCCTAGACTTTCAAGCAGTCCACATTCTTGAGAAAGTAACAATCCTAGTGGCTCCAGAATGGCAATGGTAGGTTTTATTCCAAACTGCTGCTGGCTAGCTGGCTGTGTACACCACTGAGATTTTCAAATGTTTTGTGACAGAGAGGCACACCTATAAGTTGAGTGGGCTGGTGACCTACAGATGTGGGCTTGGAAAATAGACTCTCCCCTGAAATTTAACTACTAATCTGGAGTTCCTACTACAGGAAAAGTTTGCAGCTATCAGCACCCAGGATGGGTCAAAATTCATTGGGGAATCAACCAGATGCTGCATTAGTATCCACATGAATGACTACCATATGGCTCCTGATGTAGACTGCTCTGAACACATCTACCCAGGGATTACATGCAAAAAGACACACTATAATTCAGGCTTTCAAAGAACTAAACAGCCAGCCCGTCCCTCCCCTTGTACATTTCTGGGCTGCATACAACCCCCCGGCCATACTCCAGACATGGATTTCATCACCCGGGGACTATATTTAAGCTTCCACCACCACCACATCACACAGTGTTCTGTATTCAGGTTGTTATGTTGCAGCATACCCAATTTGTATTGCAGGGTCTATTAAAAGGAAAGGCAATATAAGTTTCTTACATTAAACAGCCTGACACATCTCTGCAAGAATGTGAGAGTTTCTAGTAAAAAGTTCATTTTAAAAGCTTGTTTCACTGTTGTTTAAGCTTCCCATTCTCCATCTGGTGGGGAACAGGTGATGTCTGGATGCTGGTGTGCAATCTGACACTAGAAGATAAATGCTGCTGCTTGTGGCTTGCAATAAATTCTGCATTAGATGATAAACCAGAAATTCCTCCCATCCCTGTATTAATAACAACAAACATGGAACCATAAACTTACCAGGCTCAGGAACTACTTCTACATTTTGTTTTGGATGCTGGTTCAATAGTGGGCAGCTCCTCTGAGTAGGGATCCAGAATGTGCTGCAGCTGCTGGGGTGGTAAAGCCACCTCAGGAACCAATTTGAGTACAAGTCACTTTGGCAGCCTGATCTATCACCTGCTGGTTTCCCTCCAGTCCTATGCTGGATTCATAGGAAAGAAGGTCACCATTCCAGATGATCAGACTGTTGAAGAGCTACGGGCTCTGTGATCGGCACAGTACCCAAACACAAGGAAGGGTTCACTCTGCATGCAGCTCAGCGGTTAGAACAAAATGGAAGAGTTAAACGCAGAACATCTGTAATTGAACCAGGGAGGGGCGCTTCCATTTCCTGGGAATTGATTGACCAGTCTCGGGATAGAAAGGACAAATTCCCATGGATTGTGGTATAGTGTTGGTGGACTTTTAGGACCCCAGTATCGGGGTCCTGGGCCCGAGTTGTGTCCATACTGCAAAATGACAAAAGTTTGAACCCAATCCCTATGGGGCTCCGGGGCCTGGGCCTGAGTCTAAGTTAGACAGAATTGTGTGTGGACAGAAGGGGGCTTGGGCTTGAGTCTGAGCCAGAATTTATGCTGCAGTGTAGACATACCCTTCAGAGCTATTTCCATGACAGGAGCTAATCTGAAGCCTGAGTATATAGCATCATGACCCAGATGTCATAGGTTATTAGAACGTGCTTTGTGATGGGGTGTACACCCCATACAATGCAGAGCAGGTTAAATTAGGTTAATTAACCTGATAAGCTGCACTTGGAGGACAGTCAGGGAATGAAAGGCTGATTGATGATGGAGCCCAGCTGAGAAGGAACAGGTGGGCCTGGTATAAAGCCAGCTGGATGAAGGGAGGCATGTTTGGTGTTATGGACTTAAGTAGTGTGCAGCTATTCCCTGGGAGGAGGGAGTTTGGGCTGGTAAACTGCAAGTACGGGAGAACTAGCAGATGTAGAAAGGAGTCTAGGTAAAAGGCAACAGGATCTAGGTTAAATCAGACCACAATTGCTAGACATTGTGTTCTGGGACTAAAATCCAGAGTAAAGGGCAGGTCTAGGTTCCCCTATAACACACTGGGAAGTGGAGCAGAAGACTGCCTGGTACAATTGTCTGATAGGAATTTGCTACCTTGGAAGGGGAGGACTATAGTGAGCTTGCTGGAGAGCCAAAACTCAGAGAGAGAGAGAGAGAGAGCGTGCACCTTGAGTTGTGGGGGCAGGCAGCAGGACATGCGAACAATCAGGAATGGGGTTTTAGACCTGGAAAGACACAATCCCCTGAACAGCCGGGAGGAAGCACCCTAGCGGTGAGTGGACCCTGTGACAGATTATCACTACTTTCTCAATCATTTTACCTAGGACTAGTCTGTTAGGGGAATAGTTGGAGAGGTGTGGTTTTTTGCAACAAGTGGTTTTTTTTTTTTTTGGGGGGGGGGGGGGCAGATCAGGTGCACTTACTGTACCTTTCTGGAAAGTTCTAGGATTGGCAGTTTTAGCATCTCTGGAGGAGATATGGATTATTTCTGTAATCGTTATGCATAGTTCTTCACCAGCAAGGAAAGCATAGATCTGTTTTGCAGATGACAGCTCAAATATTCAGGACTTCTTGAGCTTTATTGTGCCGTGGGGTATCGGTGGGAGGTACCAATGCTATTTGGTCCAGTATAGCATTTTCTGTCTTTTGCTTCTGAAAAATAGTATATATGACTACTATTGAAAATTGCCTTGGGTCAACAATAGTAAAACATTAGTATGAAGCACCATAGCATGCAGAAGAGGGGCAGAGAGGATTCAGGAATTCTATTATGTAAACTTGGATTAACCCTGAAGTGCTCTCCTCAGGGTAGTAGCCTTTGGTGGGCCATGGAGAAAGTAAGTATTGTAGTACATGGGCAATGTCCTCTGTGAGGGAAAGAAACTCCAGCCTGTGGGGGTACTGCCTCTCAAAGCTGTGCTTTGGGCCCATTAGCAACCAAGCTGCCCTGGTCATTGTCTAGATACAGGTGAAGCTGAACTAGCTAAGAGCTATATTTCTGTGCTTTTATAGATCCTTTTCCTTGGAGGATCTCAAATCACTTCCTGCAATATTAATTTCCTATGCACTCTGTTAGAAATTTTGTTGTTTTTAGCATGCAATGTAGAGTAGCTTCTCTCACCTCAGCACACTCTTCTACCCACTCCAGATAGACCCCTCCACCTAATGGCACAGTGCTAGCTCAGAAGGTTATCTGTGATTTAGAGGGGAAGGGGGAGCATGCTGCATTGGGGCCTCTCTTTACTTCCTCTAGTTATGGGGCTGTTTTGATCTTTACAACTTTTTTACTCTGGTCTACTACCGGTAGTAACAGGTGAGGGTCACATAGAGCTCAAAGACCCACTATGATATTGCTTGAGTAACCAAGAGAAAACAGAGCCCCCTAAAGGTTGAAAGTGAGCTAGAAAAGAACATGTATATCTTAATGTGCATATTCAAAATTATCCTTAAAAAGGTGCTTACAATTTTATCATGTGCTCCAATGGAGTCTAATTATCTTCTACCAGCGTGGTACAGAAACAATACGGATCAGTTTAAGACCAAACTGAGTAAACTCGGAAAGAATCTGTAACTAAAATATTCAGATAAGCTAGAGCTTCCAGCAACTTAGGCCAGATTGTGAAAGGTATTTGGGGGCCTAAAGATGTAGTTAGGAACCAAACTTGCTATGGGGTTTTACCTATTAGGTGCCTAACTCCCATTGAAATTAGTGCTCCTTGTTACCACTACTAACTCCAGGGGTATGAAGGAGAGTATCAGTAAGAGACCTAGAGTTTAGGAAGTGTGAAAGGAGTAATAAAATGCTGAGATCCTGATATATGAACCACTATATTTTTAATGTATCCATAGTGAACAGTGAAACACATGCATACATAGTGAAACAGGTAAGTCCTCAAGACTTTACAAGAGTTTTATAATGTATCATGGGCTGAAAAGCTTTATTTTAGTAATCCAGTTAAAGATGAAATACTGAATCTCTTTAACTTTTGATACTAAATCCTTTTGTTTCCCAACAAGAGGATAAAACCTTGAATTTGCCGCAGCCTTATGGAATCTGGATCCAATTCAGGATTATTGTACGGGTTTGATTATGCAAAACCAAAATTTGAGCAATTAGATCTGGGAAAACCAGGACCCCACTTGTCACATACAGAAACAAACCCTGCTCACTTTACTCATGGTATGAGAGAGGCAATGGGCTGCTCAGCTGAGTAAAGAAATCATGTGACATCTATATGGGGTCATATCTTCAACTAAGGCTTAGCCATGGTGAGGGCAGCTGAAGAAAGGGGTGTGTTTGTGCAAAGATGTCCTTTGCACATACTTGGGGCTACTGGGTGGATCTGAGATACGATGAAGGCTTCTCTAATTTACACTAGCTGTCAAAAGTCCCAGTAGCTATTCCAGCATCTGGGAATCACTGAGAAACAGGGACATACTGTCCATGTCTCCTTCTTCCTGGCCACTCTAGGAGCTATTATGGTGGCTGGATATCACTTGAGCCTCCCCACTCCCCCTGAGGGGGATTCTGCAGTGGCAGGTTAGGCCAGCTTTAGGGCAGCACAAAGAAATCTTAACACTGAGAAGGATCTGGCTCTCCTGGTCTCATTCTCCTCTCATACTGCTGGTGCAAATCAGGAATAACACCATTCAAGTCAGTGAGTTTACACCACTGTAAAACCAGCATAAGTGAGAAAAGAATCAGGCCTGCTGTATAAGAAAAACAAACTGATACCAGCTGAAGAACTTGCCAAAGTCAGACTTATCTGTACTGAATTTCTCACTGATGGTGAGTGTAGCGGAGCTGGGATTCTCTCCTTTCTGCCCACGTGCCCCCACCCCCAGTGAAGTTTCCTAGAATGCTGACTCTTAAAGTCACATCCACATTTCAATATTTACCACATTTCAATAATTACCCCATGTTTTCCCTCACTCAGGGAAGCTTTAAAATTCATATTTAAAATAAACACATGCAGCTTGTTAACATCCTGAACATACCTGTGCTGCCTCTTCAAATGGCCAGCTGTCAAGTTGGGCCAGTGCCTGAGAAAGCAGCATGTCATTGCAGCTGTTATGGACAGGTGGGGAAAATATTACACAGATACTCCTATTTCTTTTGAAAAAGGAAAATACATCTCTTACGAGAGGCTCTGAGGTGAGGAGGGAGGACAATCTCTAGGGAAATTAATGAAGTTAGAGGCTGTTTGGCCATTAGAAAGAAGTGAAAGGCATTTTTGCTTTTTACATGAGTCAGTCTTGCTATTGATCAGTTTATGTTGCTGACTCTTATTTTGTCCTGTTTCCTCAGAGCTATGGGGCTCTCTATTGTACTATTTCTTCCCCCCCCCCCCCCCCCCCCGCCACCACCACCACTCAATTGGGAACAAATGACCATTTTATGGTATCATGTAAAGGAAAATCTATCTTCAAACTAAATCGAAAGATTTCTAAAATTAATTTGGATCCAAGGAAAATATTTGCAAAATAATTGAACAAAACTATTTGGATTACTACCTGTCCTCTTAATGCAGTGTGGCAATGAAATATGTGTTTGTTTTCATGAGCCCTTTAGAAACACAAAAGGGTGTCCACATTTAATCTGTTTTTAAAATCTGAGGCTGAAAAGTGTTGTGGAAGTTTGAGATGTTGCCTGTGGAACAGCTTTTTAAAAGTAAAGTAACTCTCTCTCCTTCTCCCCCCCCCCCCCATCTCTCCTCCCCACCCCTGAAGAGATGCACTAACTCCTTTCTTTGCTGTGCTAAGAAACAACTCCTGTCTACACTTCATAGTCACAGAGGAATACAGAAAAATCTCTGCATTTTCACAGAATTTGAGAAGCCTGCTTAGATGTTTGCTCCCTGTATTGCAGGGAGCACTGAGCTGTGTGGGGAACAACAGAAGGGGGTGAGTGGAGCAGGAGAATTGTCCTGCCTAGATCTACTGGTCATTATCCCCAGCAAAGCAGGATTAGAGGAACACTGGGAAGTGACCAGATTTTGCTAGGGTTCCCCATCTTCCCCTCCCCTGCAGTCTCAGAGTCTTAGTGGTGATTGCAGGGTAGCTCCTCTGCTGCTTTGTGGTCTGTGGAAGAGAAGATTCCTTCCCCACTAAGCTTCATCAAATGCCATTTGCCATGGGCATTGGTGGGATAACTAACCTCAAATGTTTACCCTGGCCGCTGCCTGAAAAAGCATGGCTTCAATATAGGCCAGATCGTCAGCTGGTGTAAACTGGTATACTCAATTGAAGTCGGCTATGCTGATTTAAATCATCTAAGGATTCGACCCAAAGTTTTCAAACACCGATTCATCGTCTGTAAGGTCTTATTTAGTGATCTTTGGGGTAAGCATTGGGCAAGTGACTTTGCTCTGTGTAAGGTGATTTACAATGATTTTGTTACACTCTTTGTGCAATGATTTTTAGCTGTCTCCCTGCAGCTAATGTTAATGAGAACTGTGTGGTTAAATCAATGGGCTCTGTTTTTAATACCCATCCATAGAGTCTCATTGTGCTCTGGGATTTTGGTATGGCATTGTATCATATGGACCAGTATGAAATATGTATCTTTATTAACTACTAAACAGTGAAGTGTGGAGTAGGTTAAGTGCCAAATAATGAAAGGCACTTATGTTTTCAAACTAGGAACCAATTATTTCATCTAAAGACCAATACAGTATCTGGTAATTGGTCTACCAAATCTTCTATAGACCAGATATCTTGGAATCTGAAATAGTGAACATTACATATTTATCTGTTATTTATCATGTATTGAAGTATTTCTAATACATAATTTTACAGCCCTTATAATATTGTAGAGAATTAGATAAATTTAAAGAAGAATGCGTTTTTGGAATTGCTTGTGAAATTACTGTCTGCATGAATTTCTGCATGCAGTTACTGTGATTAAACATGAAATTGTGCAAATATTTGTTCTGAAAATGTCACTATATTTTTCAGATAATGTTGAATCCATTTTTTGCTAGTCAGCATTTTTACAGCTGCCATAGAAACCATAGGTACACATATACACTTTCTGCTGTTCAAACGCTCTTTGAATATGTAGATGATAGTAGTGACTCAGTACCCCAGTATCAGTCTATTACTTTGTTCAAATTAGCACATTTCTAGTTCATCTGCCAATACAATATTTTCTCCTTTTATTAAGACTAATAATAAATTAATTTATACCATAACTATATTTAAAGTATGGTTCTACTCTAAAAGTAACTAGGAAAAATGGCATAGTTTTACTCAGAAATCTGCTCTCTGCATTTATTCAGTATAACTTCAGTTTGAGACATTTTTACAACTCTTTTATACCTTCGGAGAACAGAGATCTCTGACAAAGAACTGTCTGTTGTTCTGGTTTGGGCATTGTACATCTTCCTATTAGTCTCTGGGGGGTTTTTTTGTTTTGTTTTTGTTTTAATGTAGACTAGACAAAGTATAATACCCTCATTTGACTTTCTTTGACCTACACTACTTATAGGTTTGCAATAGTCTTTATTGTTCTATTTTATTTTAGTGCCTCCAGTTTGCTCAGAATTTTTTTGAAGAAAGCCCCCAAAACAAATCATTGACCTTCTCGAGTAGTCAAAGTGTAGGGTTCTAATTCAGGAGACCATTCTTATTCAACAGCACTTAAGCCCAGGCTGATTTTTTTTTTTCTGAATAGGGATGGAATTTAGCGCACGTGCTGAAGTTAAATATGTGCCTAAGTGATTTATTGATGTGGGGGGCATGCTTATGTAGGAAATCTGGTGCTATCGCTAAGTCTTGAGCAGCTCAGTAGGGATGCTAATGGTCTTCACATCCCATTGCCTTCAATGGGAGCTGAGGATGTTCTGCACTTGGCAGAATTGAGCTCTTGGTGATTAGGCATTTAGGAGCCCTTCTCCAGCTTTCACTGAAATCAATGGCAATATTCTAAGTGACTTAAGTGGTGCAGGATAAGAACCTAAGATTTCATTCCATGAATGAACCATAGTTCTTAAGAAAAAAAAATTCTCACACTAATGAATGAATACTTAAAATAGACAAAATCAAGAATTCCAAGTGGGAAAAAAATGACTCTTGTATCACAGCTCCTCCAGATTTCATTCATGATTCTTCTTACTATATAGTATCTGCCTATAATAATAACATAATCGCCGATCTGCTATGTTCTCTTTTATCAGGGGGTAGCCGTGTTAGTCTGAATCTACAAAAACAACAAGGAGTCTGGTGGCACCTTAAAGACTAACAGATTTATTTGGGCATAAGCTTTCGTAGGTAAAAACCTTACTTCTTCGGATGCATAGAGTGAAAGTTACAGATGCAGGCATTATATACTGACACATGGAGAGAAGGGAGTTCCTTCGCAAGTGGAGAACCAGTGTTAACAGGACCAATTCAATCAGGGTGGGTGTAGTCCATTCCAAATAATAGACGAGGAGGTGTCAATTCCAGGAGAGGAAAAGCTGCTTCTGTAATGAGCCAGCCACTCCCAGTCCCTATTCAAACCCAGATTAATGGTGGTAAATTTGCAAATGAATTTTAGTTCTGCTGTTTCTCTTTGAAGTCTGTTGCTGAAGTTTTTTTGTTCAATGATAGTGACTTTTAAATCTGTAATAGAATGACCAGGGAGATTGAAGTGTTCACTTACTGGCTTATGTATGTTACCATTCCTGATGTCCGATTTGTGTCCATTTATTCTTTTGCGGAGGGACTGTCCGGTTTGGCCAATGTACATGGCAGAGGGGCATTGCTGGCACATGATGGCATATATAACATTAGTGGATGTGCAGGTGAATGAGCCCTTGATGGTGTGGCTGATGTGGTTGGGTCCTCTGATGGTGTCGCCAGAGTAGATATGGGAACAGAGTAGGCAACGAGGTTTGCTACAGGGATTGGTTCCTCGATTGGTGTTTCTGTGGTGTGGTGTGTAGTTGCTGGTGAGTTTTTGCTTCAGGTTGGGGGGTTGTCTGTAAGTGAGGACTGGCCTGCCTCCCAAGGTCTGCGAGAGTGAGGGATCATTTTCCAGGATAGGTTGTAGATCGTGGATAATGCGCTGGAGAGGTTTTAGCTGGGGGCTGTATGTGATGGCCAGTGGTGTTCTGTTATTGTCTTTGTTGGGCCTGTCCTGTAGTAGGTGATTTCTGCATACCCGTCTTGCTCTGTCAATCTTTTCCTCACTTCCCCAGGTGGGTATTATAGTTTTATGAATGCTTGATAAAGATCTTGTTGGTGTTTGCCTCTGTCTGAGGGGTTGGAGCAAATTTGGTTGTATTTTATGCCTTGGCTGTAGACAATGGATCGTGTGATGTGTCTTGGATGGAAGCTGGAGGCATGTAGGTACGTATAGCGGTCAGTAGGTTTCCGGTATAGGGTGGTGGTTATGTGACCATCACTTATTTGCACTGTAGTGTCCAGGAAGTGGATCTCTTGTGTGGACTGGTCCAGGCTGAGGTTGATGGTGGGGTGGAAATTGTTGAAGTCCAGGTGGAATTCTTCAAGGGCCTCCTTTCCGTGGGTCCATATGATGAAGATATCATCAATGTAGCGCAAGTAGAGGAGGGGAACTAGGGGACGAGAGCTGAGGAAGCGTTGTTCTAAGTCCAACATACACATGTTGGCATACTGTGGGGCCATGCGGGTACCCATAGCAGTGCCACTGACTTGAAGGTATAAGTTGTCCCCAAATCTGAAGTGGTTGTGGGTGAGGACAAAGTCACAAAGCTCAGCCACCAGGCTTGCTGTGGCCTCATCAGGGATACTGTTCCTGACAGCTTATAGTCCATCCTCATGTAGAATATTGGTATAAAGTGCTTCTACATCCATGGTGGCCAGGATGGTGTTTTCAGGAAGAACACCAATGCATTGTAGTTTCCTCAGAAAGTCAGTGGTGTCTCTAAGATAGCTGGGAGCGCTGGTAGCATAGGGTCTGAGGAGAGAGTCCAAATAGCCAGATAATCCTGCTGTAAGAGTGCCAATCCTGAGATGATGGGGCATCCAGGGTTTCCGGGTTTATGGATCTTGGGTAGCAGATAGAATACCCCGGTCGGGGTTCTGGGGGTGTGTCCATGTAGATTTGTTCCCGTACTGTAGCTGGGAATTTCTTGAGCAGATGGTGTAGTTTCTTTTGGTATTCCTCAGTGGGATCAGAGGATAGTGGCCTGTAGAATGTGGTTTTGGAGAGTTGCCTGGCAGCCTCCTGTTCATAATCTGACCTGTTCATTATGACTACAGCACCTCCTTTGTCAGCCCCTTTGATGATAATGTCAGAGTTGTTTCTGAGGCTGTGGATGGCATTGCGTTCTGTACGGCTGAGGTTATGGGACAAGTGATGTTGTTTGTCCACAATTTCAGCCTGTGCACGTCTGCGGAAGCACTCTATGTAGGGGTCCAGTCTGTCATTTTGTCCGTCAGGAGGAGTCCACGCAGAGTTCTTCTTCTTGTAGTGTTGGTAGGAGGGTTCCTGTGGGTCAGTGCACTGTTCAGTGGTGCATTGAAAATATTCCTTGAGTTGGAGACGACGAAAGTAGGCTTCCAGATCACTGCAGAACTGTATCGTGTTCGTGGGGATGGTGGGACAGAAAGAGAGTCCCAGAGATAGGACAGACTCTTCTGCTGGGCTAAGTGTGTGGTTGGAAAGATTGACAATGTTGTTAGATGAGTTGAGGGTACCACTGTTGTAGCCCCCTGTGGCAGGTAGGAGTTTAGATAGCTTACTGTCCTTTTTGCTCTTTAGAGAAGTGAAGTGTGCATTGTAAATGGCTTGTCTCATTTTTGTAAAGTCCAGCCACTTGGAAATTTGTGTGGAAGGTTGTTCTCTATGCTACTTTATGGTGAGAGGTTTTTTAAAATATATATAATTATCTTATTGGGTTTTTAAAGTCACAATATGTTTGCCCACTTTCTCTGCACAGAAGGTTTGTTAGGGACATTTATTAGTTACACCAGATAGCATTCTGTGCTAACATTTGGATCATTTCAGTAACTAACATTTGTTTTATCAACAATGGTTTAATTTGACATGCTGCATAATGCATGTGCAATAACAGTGCCATGTTTGATGAATAAATGCCTAAGAGAAATTCAAATTGGCTAATAAATAAAATTGAATTTACGTATCCCATTCATTTTTAGCAAACTTGTCATGGATTATTAACTGTACTAACTAATGGCTTGTTTATCTATGCATATATAATTTGAAATCTTTTTGAAGGATTATAATTTGAAATTGCCAAGTATTTGAGCCCGTTATTGACAAGGATTATTAATGCTTCTTTGTGGGTGGGCAAGTTGCCAGCACCACTTAAGCAGTAGTTAGAACATGTCTTTGGACACTGGTAACCTTTATGTCCTATCTTAAGACTGAGAATATTTATGTCCTGTCTTCCTTTTCTGGTGAAGGTTATTGAAGAGGAGGGGATGGAGCAGGTCCAGTTACGTCTTGTATAATCGGAGTGTTCTACATCTGTGTGTGTACCTGTAAAGACTGTGACTTTGAGTTTATGCAAATATCATGTCCTTGTCACAGTTCCCAGGATAACTGCACCTTTGAACTCATCCTGGTCTCTTTGGCCATATTGAATTCTGGGAGGTAGATGGGCACAAACTCTCCTGCACCTAAAGGCCCATCCCCGAACTTTAGGGGAAGGGCTACTGAACCTGGGGTTCAACTAAGTACAGGGGACAACTAAGGAATAACAGGGTCAAGAGTGGTGGACATAGGTTCAAAATTAGGGATCTAGCTGGTCTCTTTGGAGTGCACAACCCCTTCAGTTGTCAGGCCTCCAGCCATCAGCTCCATTGTGGTGGAATCATGTGATTCTCCCACTCTCAGACCAGATTTTAGTCTGTGCAGTCCCTTGTTGCTAACCATGACTTACCTCAGCAGGCCTTACTTGTGTTCAGTACCTGCAGTTCTGTTCGCTTTAGGTTAATACAGTGAACAGAGAGCCTACTTAAAAGCATTTCAGAGCCGAAAGGTCTTAAAACAATAAACAGACAATTTAGGTGTCTATCTCACCAAGTACCTATCCATCTTCCACATGGGGATCCTGGTAAGTCTAAGCTTCCTAAAGATTCTCCAAGACTGCTAGGGTCTGGGTGGTGAAATCTTTTTTCCATGATTCCAGTACCCGAGCCATGCCAGAACACTGCAGAATACCATCCCAGCACTGCTTTTGGCAGCCAGGAGGGCTCTCCAATATGATCATATATGAGTGATAGTTGCAGAAGTACTAGCAGTTGTTCCAGCAATACTACTACTAATTTTTTAAAGGATTCCAGCACTCACAAGACTGTTGACTCCAGTCTGCTTAGTAAGAGTGCGTTTTAAATGCTGCTTAGTCTTTCAGATCACCTCCTTGCCAATGACTGTGACTCTTTAACTGTTTTTAGCTCTTTGATCTGTTATCTGCCAGCACTGGCAAAACAGCTGTGCAACTTTGGGCTGGAGCCTGTCAACATGTTGTTGTCCTGTAATTGCCTTCTAAGTGTTTATTGGGAAGTTTCTTATCTAGATCTAATTGTGTTGCTTTCCTGCTTGCTTTACCAACAGCCACCTTTTAAACTAGACCAATACAGTCATACAGGGAAGTCTAATACCCAATATAACCACACAGTTTCTGTACCTCAGTGACCAGGTTGCATACAGTGTTCATAACATTATTATAGATCAGTATTCTTAGCTTATACATAGCTGTTCCATATCTGCCACAGTCCTTATTTGCATATTCAGTAAATGCATGTTAGATCCCCTACCACTAAGTCTTTCAATTGCTTGCTTCTCCTCCCTGTTAAAAACACATAAATTCCCCCTGCCCAAGCTAGTTTTTCTTCCTTGAGGTTCCCCCACATCTGGCTCCCTCGTGTGTTCCCCTCCCCTTATCTCTAATTTCCTACTATTCCCCCCTTCAAATTTTCATCCCCCATCCTGCTCTTCCCAATAACCTTCCCTGCTACTTCTGGTTCCCTAAATCACCCCCTTTAAGTAATCCCCTATCTTCTCTCCTCCCGCCCCCTTAAATTTTCCCCATCCCGTTGGCTTGGTTATCTCCTAGACTTCCCCGGTCTGTCCTTCCTTATTCCCTTTCTGATTTTATCCTTTTCCCCGTCTCCTTTCACTCCCCCCTTTGGTTTTCCCCTTCTTCTATTCCTAGTGCATGGTCCCCAGTATAGCAACAGTCATAGAGACATGGCTAAAGCCCCATATCCTTCTGCTTAGTGCTGCTCTTTATATCCATAGCCACCGACCGGCTGTGATCTAGGTGGAGTCAGTGGTGACATTCTTACAGTGGCTGGGGGTGGTGGGGGAAGCGGGGGGAAGGTGGGAGGGCATGTTGTCTTCTCGAGGACTCTAATCAAATAAACCCTGTCCCAGTGAAGAAAATGCAGCAACTGCATAAGCCCTGCAGGGGTCCCCAGAATTTGGGTGACTTAACTGATCTGCAGCGCATAGGAGTGCTAGAAAGAGACAGCCCTTGATTGTCTAGCCTCACTTGCATAACACAGGTCAGGGTAACAAAAGATGGATAATTATCTGTCACTGACTGAAATATTTACTATTGCATCTTCTTCTCCTTCCCACCCACTCAAACATACACACTTTTTTTTTCTTTTTTTGGGGTGGGGTGGGGTGGGGAGAAGGGAATGAAAGTAAAACTAATATCTGTAGAATGATTTGGACCTTATATATAGTTTTGGTTTTTGCTCTTTTGTTTTATATTACAGCTTACAGCTGTGGCAGCAAAACTTATACTACGCATAATATTTAGCTCTGTATACTGAATGTCTGTAGTACAGTGTATTTACATCTTGATTGTTTTTTAATAATGCATTTAATTACAGTTGTCAGTTGATATTTTGGCTGCTAATGATATTTTAAATTGTTTTAGTTGGATTTTTCTAATTTTAATTTCTTTCTGTGCAAAATGAGTCTTAATGTTTGATAGTGAAAATGAAAATTAAGGATCTTTTTGTGATGCAGTAGTACTATATTATGAATATTTCTTAGCCTGTTTGAGAGTTATGAAGGTTTTTTGTTTATAAGTCACTACAGAGATTACAGTAAGATACTTAAGCTACTCTAAAAAGTGGGGAAATGATAAATAACTTCACTGACTTGAACTCTCTGTATATTGAGAGTCATATCCCTCACTTTACTGACAAAAGTAAGTTTTTTGATTCTTCTTCATCCTGCAGAGCTAGCACACCTATGGAAGAGTGAACTAGACTCGGTACATTCTTGTCTCATATGTTTTTTATAAAGTTCCAATTACAGTACCTCGCTGACTTAGTATAACCCCAGTGATGCAACTGGGAGTTGCACAGGTGTGGCTAAGAGGAAAAACTTGGCTTGCAGAACTTAATTCCTAGGCTCAGTTTGCAGGGCTGGCAGTAAGAAAATATTTACAAATAAAGATTTTTTTTTTTCCTATGGAGGTAACTGAGACACAATAAAAATGGAGCCCTCCACTCCTACAGAGCAGAATTGTACTGGGGAAGGGAAGAAGAACACACACACAACACCACCAAAGTTCAAGCTATAGTGTCCTGATTCTGCTCCCTTGGCAGTCACTCAATTAGAAATGGTTCGAAATATTTTGATAAAATGTTTTGCCATTTTAAAGTGCCAATTTGTCAAAACCAGAACTTTTGACAGAAGCGTACTAGTTTTGATGTAGATTTAGTCAGGAAAGTTTCTCGGGTCCAGAATGGAATGGATCAAAACCAGAGCGGGGGGCCCATCTCCAAATAGCCGACAGCCCACTGCTTTAAATCAAGCACAGTGGGGACTCGAATGTAGGGCATGATTCTGCGCAGCTTTACACCAGTTTTATGTTTGTGCCACTCCATTGATTTCAACAGAGGTACATCCATTTTACATCAGTGTAAGACAGTGTAGAATCATGCTCATGGTGTGGAATAGAAAGGTCATGAGTGAAGTTGGGTAAAAGCAAGAATAAAAATAACCCTTTGCTTTCAGCCAAGGGTCATTTCCTTTGAATGTCAGCACTTTTTAGATTAGATATACAAATGCAAACAGATATGCTAATGGATTCCTTATCCTGATTGAGGCCTTTGGGTGCTAATGTAATATAAACAATAAATGAAAATAATGAAGCCAAAATGATGAAGTTTCCTGAAATTTGTTAGGCCCTTCATGCATAGGTGCAGTAGAGGCCTTCAGGAAAAAAAAGCAGCAAGGTATCACATCTAATTTGATATGTAATGGAACAAAAAGGTTTAGTCAAAACTCATACTCCAGAATAAATGCATTTCAGTGCCATATGGATATTTTCTTTGCCTTCAGAGAAGTTATTTCTTCATGAAAATGCACCATACTATGCAAGCCCTGAGCATGCATGGAGTCTGATGAATCTTTGCCCTCAAAAGAAATAGCGAGCACTAGTCAGTACAGCAGAACAGTCATCTTTGCCACTCTGTAACACAGGTGTTTTGTGAACTATAGCTGCTCCCCCCGGTGTTGTGTACATAAATCAATTACAATGGGCAGCAGAATGGATTGGGTAATTCAATCTCTGCCTTCCTCGATTCTAAAGGTTTCTCTTACGGTAAAAAAGGCTCATTTCAGAGTGTGAGAACTGTGCCTTATTTTACTCTGAACCGATTAGAATGTATTGAAAGTCTTCTCTGAAATTTGTCAAAATTAGGTAGCATTCAGTCACAGCAACAGTATTTTTTCAAAATTAGCTTGCTGTTTAGAAGCCAGATATTTCATCAACCGATTATGGTGTCTTGTTAGATTTTAGAAAACCAACTGTGAAGAGAATTAAATTCTCTTCAATCTGTCTTTTATGAATGGCTTATAGTGACTATCACAGAATATCTTTGTTATGATTAGGCATTTGGTTTTGCTGCTAATGACAGACCAAAGTCATACCCCTGTAATGTTAAAATAAGGCTGAGATAGAATTTCTTTGCTTCTGTGGGTCTCTAAGCTTCTCCCTCACAGCAACACTTTAGAACTGAACTGTAGATTAATATTTGGCTAATTTTTTTTCATAGATGCTTGGATGTGCAAGGTGAAACAGTTTAGTCCATGTCATGATATGACTTCAAGTCATAAAATTCTGAAAAGTGAATCTGTAAAATTCACAAGAGTTTATGGCTATTATGCATCAATAACTCCAGATCAAATTTGCTTAGTTTGCAGCTATTGTGTTTTCTAACTCCAGATCTACAAATTCAGCCTGGGACCAGTCAGGTGAGGTTCTTTCTGGTTGAACCATCATCCCCCAGGCTCTGTTTGGAACCTAAACTGATACTGAAGAAGGAACACAATGCATTTCTCATTCCCTGGCTTTATTGGCTCTTCAGGGTGAACAGCGTTAAAAAGCAGTAAATTTATTTTTTGTCAGTAAAATTGGTTCTGTATAGGGTAACTTTTTTGTTTTAAATGCTACCTTTTACTTAGTCACTTTCTGACCACAATGACCCATTTAAATTTCTTAGAATCAGGCGTTGTTCATGGCATTTATTGCATGGCACCTTCCCTGCCTGCTTCAGAGGTTTAAAATGTAGCCACACACAAAAAAAAAAAAAAAAACAACAAAACCCAGGATTTGGAGGTGGAGTGAGAATATCTAGATTGATAGTGGTGGAGTATGAAAGAAGTCATTCTAAATCTAAAGGACAAGGAAGTCCAATAGAAGAAAAATGGACAGCATAGAAAAAAGGGATCTGGAAGCTTTCAGGAAAATGCAGTAGGAAGAACCTGGGAGTCAGTAGTGAGAAACAGATGGAGCTAAGAATTCCTATTTCACAACTGTCATAGTTTGCCAACCAGTTTTAGACCTTCCTCTTGATACAGGTGGAGCCCAGCACGTGGATAGAGCCTTGTTGAAGTTGGGGCTCTGCACAGGTATGGGGGTCTGTTTCCTGAATTCTGCTGCAGGCTTTGACCTTAGTGAAGATTAATTAGGTAATATTTATAATGCACTTTGAAGATGAAGTCTGTGTTTGCCTAGGTGGGTACTTGTATGGCCATCGTCACTACTGTATCTTTATACCTGGGACCTGTGGATGCTCAAAACTTCTGAAAATCAGTCCAAAAGTTTGTGAAGACATTAGTCTTATTGTGATTCATGAAGTGTGGGCAAATATTCAGCTGCTTGTGTCAGTGATGAAGAGATTAAATGTCTTAATCCAAGAGCTAAAACTGGGACTTGGGTGAGAGAATCCCTTGATTTCTAATGGTTGATCATGGTAATAAAGTCATCCAGGGGATGGTAGAATTGTATAAATAACAGATTCTATTGTTTGTTAGCCAATTCCTAAAAGTAAAAATCAATTTGGGTCAAACTAACAATTAAAAAAAACTTGGTGCATCAAACAGCTGAAAAAAAGCCCTAATTTTGGGTCAAATGAAACCTTTTGTTTTGACAAATCAAAATATTTTGTTTTTGACCATTTTTAAATGTTTGATTTATTATTAATAAAACTAAAGGAAATTGAGTCAATTTGAACTGAAACAATATTTTCAGATTTTTTGTTTTTACTGAAGTAATTTGACAAAACTGACATGAATTTGTGAAATGTTTGTGTCACTGAATCTGCTTCTTTCACAAAGTGCTTCTGACACCAAATAATAATAATAAAAAAAAATCTCCCAGCTCTAGATGGGAGTGAAACAGTTAGTTCATTGCAGAAATATGGAACTTTACTTTGAAGGAATTGGCTCTAAATGAATCAGAACCAGTATCAGATGAGAAAACTTATAAATATTAGCTGAGCAGAGTTTGGTAGGACTTACTGAAATTGATGGCAAAACTCCTTTTGACTTAGGACAAAGGTCAGGCATTAATGTACAGAGATGTTCATTAGGAGTGCTGCTTCCAAGGATGGGAGCATTTTCTTCCTCTTCTGGGACAATGACTAATTGAAATCCTTATGAAAGGGAAAATATATATGCTGCCACTGGTTGATTCAGAGTGCTGCCAACTATGCAGCTGCAGGAGGTCTCTGTCATTGGAGGTCCCAGCAATACTAGTGTGGTGTTTACTGCTTTTGCTCCCATGCCACATTGACTGCTGTCTCGCCATTTCAGCCATGGCTGAGAGAGATTGTAGGTTGCCATTCTACTGCTTAACTGCAATCTCCATATATTGCTCCCCTAAGACTATCCACAACAGTTTTGGAGACACAATCTGTTCCAGGCCCATCATTGCCTTTGTCACTAAGCATCTCCACATACATGGTGGTGTTTGAGTTGGACAATGAAGAGAGTCCCACACTGTAGCTTCGGGAGTGCAGATGTGGGCCCAAATGAATTACTTTGCAGAAGAACCCTGCTTTGTTGGCACTGATACTTCCAGTAACTGCTGCTTCCCACATGTGTCTTAACTTCCAGAACCTGTCTTCTATATTTCTGGTAATAAAACACTACAATTTAGTATCTACTTTAAGGAAAGCAAATGTAAGGTATTTTTTTTTCTTTTATGACCACCCTCTTTCTTGGTAACTTGTTTAATATAATGAGGCTGGATTAAATTATCTAATTTTGAGAAAACACATTATTTGACTTTGCATAAGCAGCCAAGAATTTCAAAGAATGAAAACCTGTCCAGACTTTGTCTCATTAATCAACAAAATTGGACTGGAAACTTCTTTATGGAATTAGGCTAGCCTATCTGGTTACCCAAATGTATGCTATCAGTATAGTAAGTGGGCCTCACCAACAGTAATTGATGGATCCTCACAATATTTCCCCGTCTCACAGATCTGTTATCTCCTCCATTCTACAGAAGGGGAACTGATGCTGGGATACACAAAGGGGAATTAAGTGCCTAACTACTACTTTAGATGCTATATCCAACATTTAGGCACCAGTGGCTTTCATAAAACTCCTGCTTCGCTGCTGCCTAACCCTGTAGATGCCTTATTTCACCATTAACATACCCAAGGCCCCTAAAGTCAAGTGGCTGAGCATGCGTATTACCAGCTACATCCTGATGCAGCTTGGCACTAACTTGTCTCGCATCAAACCCTCCATGGGATTAAGAATCTGGCTGTTCCCTCACCTATCTTCCTTGGGGACTGATCTGGTAGGTGTGCGTGGACCATGTTTATAGCCACACAAAAGACACCAGGCTGAGGAGGAGGTGGTGCCCCCTTTATAACCTTTGTCTAATTTTTAGAGCATTTACACAGGATCTAGGAGACCTGGTTCAAATTCCTACTCTGCCAGGCTTGAACCCACATTTCCCTCATGCATTCCCCAACCACTGGGCCGTAGAGCTACATATTTTTCTCTCACACACTTATATGAATATTTAATTATTTATACAAAGTGGAACAGCTTCAACAGAAGAGATGGAAACACCCACCCCAGCTAACCCCAGAACCCTCTAATTAGGGCCCCATCCCAAGAGCTGGGAGACCCATTTCAAATGCTCTATGTGAGGAAGACTGGATTTAAGACTGGGTCTTTGGTATCCTAGTGGTCAGGGCACTCACCTGTGCTAAAAGGTACAATAGGACAGCAGCAATGACACTATGACCACTGTTTTTTCAAGAAAAATATCTGACCTGGTTTAGGCACCTAATGTCAGGAAAGGGTTCTCTGCTATGAACATGGAGTGGAGCTAAATACCTACACTCTGTAAGGCTTTGTCCGCATCCTTCTCCTCAGCAATTCCTACTGGCTAAATTAGGCAGTTCCTCTCTCAAAGTGCTGGTTTTTGTTAATCCAACTCGTAGTCACCTTAACTCTGCCCATACATTGCACAGGGAGCCTGAGTACCTATTTCAGGCTTTGATAATTTGCTAAAAGTTAAGCATTGCAACAATAAGAATGACAGCAGCTGAGAAATTGTCTTGCCCAAGTGTATAGGGGAAAATTGTGACAAAGACAGGAATTGAATCAATTTCTTCAGTCTCAGTCCAATGGTTTGACTATAAGAACATTTCCAGGCCTTTCTGCTTACAATTGGGATGGAAATACCAGAGGAAAAAATATCCTGTATTACAGCATTTCAGTTTCTGTCCAGACCATGACATGTACAGACATGTGAAAATGAAAACTGAGGGAAGTGGGATGTGGAGTGTTTTTAACTTCAAAGTTTAAGGGTGAATTTTTAGCAAAGATCCAGGATAGTAGTTCTTTTATCCCAGCTGATTCTCCCATTAGTACTGTTAATTCCTGTATTTGAACTGGATTTTTGTAAGATGATGCTTAGCACATCCATCATTTAAATTAAAACATACTGGGAGTCAGCTGGTGAGATCTGTGGGACTAAAAGCGCCATCATATTATGGTACTGATTAAGGGTTCTAATAATCACTAAATAATTTGTCATCTGCAGTGTAGGAGCCCATACAAAGTCCCAGAAGCTGTGGAGCCTGTTTTCACAAATGGCAAACATGATTCATGCTGGTGGTGGGTAGGAATCAGCAGGGCTACAAGAGATCTGATGAGTGATGGTATGATTTTCTACAAACAAAAGGTCAAGCTTCCTGTATCAATTTGCTCTCATCTCACAGGTGCAAACCCTGATGTGTTGCCATTGCAAAAACAGACTGGAAAAATTCAAGTGTTTATAAAGGAAGAGAAAATAAGCCTAGAAGAGTCAGCATAATGTTAGAACAAACAGATTATAAACAATATACATAATATATCTTCCTTGTACAAAAGACTTTTATCCCATTATTTTGGAGGCCTTTGACCTTCATTTTATTTTTTTTTCTTTTGGAGGCTCTTTCTAACTTCAGATGAGCATCCCACTGACTGACATGGCTGCTAATTGAGGTCATGGAAGAGAGCCGTGAAGTTCTGAGTATAGTCTCCTCCATGGGGTTGTAATATTAAAGTTATAGTCTAGCTCCAAGAAGAACATTATCATTATAAAGTAACACATCATTAAAGAGAAGCTCCATGAAGAACATTATCATTATGTGATAACACGCATCATTAGACAGTATCTTTAACTGCACAGCCCATTGAGGAGAGTATATTCATAACGTTACAGCTCTCTAGGGTGATGTAAGTCACCATGGCCATATCAGTTGGGGGATAGTCTGCTTATGTCTTGGGGAGTCCGCTCGGCACTAACTTTTTGTCCACCAGTTGTTCTATATGAGGAGTTGCACTAAGAAAAGTCACTGGGCCGAATTTTAATCTCACTTACTTTTGGTTTTACACTAGTGTAGCACCACTGATTTTTCTGGCATTACCCCTTATTTATACTGATATTCGAGTAACACTATTTGTGCTGGGATGGCAGAACACAGGGATTGATATGGCAACCTACAGACACCAGCTATTTGTATATGGATTCCAAATTAGTCATCTACTCTATAGCTATGAAGCAAAACAGGTCCACAGTGGATACATGTTACTGCAGTCACAGAACTAATACATTGACTGGAATAGATACAGTAGACCTGATTCTCTTTTCACTTACATATTGTAATGAGAGAAACTCCACTGAAGTCAATGGAGTCACACAGATGTAAAACAGGTATGAGGAGAAAATCAGACCCAGTGTTTTTAAAAAATTGTATAGTTGTATTGCAGTATGAAAGTACAGGGGAAAATAATATTGTACATGTTTATATTAGTCAATGACTTAGTATTCCAGGCATGGTTTTGATATTCTACATTATTTAGCAGTATATTGATTGTTTTATTCTATTGCATCATTGTGCTTTTTCTTCGCTACATTAAAATACTATTTCTATTCTGTGGGCTGATAGAATCAACTATTCTTTAATACACTGTGGGAGTACACCTTTGTTTAACTTATAAAAGTATAAAATTTTTCTCCTTTTCCAAGAGCAAAAAATCTTAATATTTTCCACATCGGATATATGTTAATCAGTCAAGACCTGTATTCTTTGTACCTTCTGTGGACATTGAATAAAATTCTTAGAAGATGAGAAATCTTTTCCTAGAATAGACTTGAGAAGGGAACTAAGCTTCTATTCTGTAACATGCTCATCAGAGCCAGTAGAGGGTGCATTTTCCATAGTTCAGGACAATTCAAATGAATTCTAATTAAGCATGCAAGTAAAACTAAATTACAGTAAATATATAATGTCTGAAGTAACAGGAAAGCAGGGCTGAAATTACCAATAATTATTCTAGGCACAGAGTTTTAAATTATTCACTATTAACATTTTGATAACCAGATACTGACTGACATCTGTCCTGGTTTCTCCAATGGCTTAAAAATGTCAGACATGCATAGCATGCTTTGAATAACCAAATATAATATTCATAGACTAGTTAGTGAATTTTGCAATGTGACAGTAATGACCTATGGCTATTCTGGCATTTTCTGCTTCTTGAATTCAAATGAGATACTAAAATAGTTTAGCACTCTCCTGCATCTTCTTTAACAAACTTGCACTATATACAAACATTGATTTGGGTTGGATATATGGAAAATAAATTCATTTAAAAAAAAAACAGAATATCTTGATAAGCATAAATCCGAAAAGTTCCTGTTAACAGGAAACACAGAATGTACAAACCTAGTGTGAATTTTCTTTGATGTTGCAAAATTGAGAAATATTTCAAACTCAGGATGACTGAAATAAAGGACATACTGCTACATAACTCCTTCCATTGCACTGTCTAAAGTGTGACCTATTGGTGGAGTCCATGAAAAGCTGTAAACCCTATAGAATCCCCACCATGATACACCCTATATGTATTTGGAGGGGAGAAGTGACAGTGAGTTGGTACTGAGGGTGTACAGGCTTCAGGACACCTACAAATACTTCAGAGTGGAAGGAAACATTAATGGTGCTTGCACAGCCCAGAACTCTTAAGTAGTGACCTATTCACCCCTCCCTGTTTTTTGGGAGTGACACTGCAGAATCCCTGAATATGTGGATGGCAGGAATTCAAAGAAGGCTGTTGTGGGATGTCTGAAGTATAGTACCATTCTCACACTACAGGACACTTATAGATCAAGTCCAAGCCTCTTCTGCACTGGATAAAAAGGCTACACATGTGTGTCCCTTAAGAAACCCACTCACCTCCGTAAGGACATGAACTATGAACTTAATACTTGTGTGTGTGTGTCTGTGTGTGTGCGCATGCACACACTCATTATGGCTCCATCTTCTAGTTGTCATTTACTTTGTTGTAATTAGGGCATGTGATACTCTTGTAAGGGTTTATTTGGGAAAGGTGACTTTCTGAAATAACTAGTGTCACATCCTATAGGAAATAAGCCAATGAGGGTTTCTTCTAATGATATAATTCTGAGTTTGCTTTTACTTGTTACCCTACAAGTTGTGGGAATGGAGAGTGTTTTGGGAATGGAATCTTTTGAAAGCCCCTTGCCCTGAGCTTTCTCCCTGTAACTTTTTTGAGAACATAAACGAATGATTGGATTTGTGGGCACTGCACCAAAGAAATTTACTTCTCTAGTGCAATAATTTCTAAACCACAACTAACAGTGTTTCTTCCTAGATCTAACTGCCTATGCATTCAATTTAACACAATGTACAAGCTTAATTGTATTCGTGCCATCTGTTGACTCCCAACAGTATTGTATTCTTCTACCAGTATGGTTCTTTTAAGCACCAATTAAACTGATATTTTTTAAATTTCTGCCAGATGTCTAAACAATTAAGTCACCAATTATCATGTGTCTGACAGATTTGGTGTTTTCCTCAGAGCCCCAGCTCCCGGAGTCATGTGACTGCAGGAGACTCTCCACTTTCATTTATAAGAAAAATGAGTTTCTAGCTCTCACGGTTGCAGAGAAAACTTGAAAATGTGAACCCCAAAGGTTCACAAACAGAAAACTAAAATTAAAAAAAAAATTAAGCTAATCATGACTATTTTAGGCCTGACCTTATTATATTGGAATTATTGGGGTTGGAAGTAATGAATTAAGCTCACAATTAAGCTCTTCATCTTTATTAAACATGAACATATTAGCTTTGAAGCCCCTTCAAATTTAATTTCCCATGAATCTTAGGTTCACTGTGTCAGGACTTCATTAACTTTTTGTATTCCTTAGTCAAACTCACCTTGCTCAATCTTACCAACACTTACCCGTCCCTCATAAGAAGGGCAATCTATCTCGGGGCAGAAGGTCTGTGTACTTGGTCCCTGATGCTCAAAACACTTGCACACACGCTTACCTTAGCTTAGTTTCATTTATTTCAATGAGGCTACTTACAATAGTATCAGTAAGTACACATGTAACTGATTGCAGGATAATAGTCCTAATTAGGTGACTGAAGGTACCAAAGTGAGGCACAGACTTTGGAGGACCCTCTACACAGGGTTGGAATCCATCCAGAGAAAGTGATATGCAGCAGATTAGTCATTGTCTTTCCCAAAATTGGAAATAGTAGTTCTCTGTAGTTGAATATGCTGTGAAATATTTTTCTACAGTTCATAAGATGTGTTCTTGGCTTTCTGCATGGGAAGTGCTCAGCTCCAATACATTTTGAAGCTCCATAAGTGATATGCAATGGCACCATATTGAAGTGCAATTTAAAAATCAAATCAAAATAATTCATTTTTCATAGACAGAGCTCAGTTTGTCAATGAGTTACATTCCTTTCAAAGCCAGTAGAAATGTAATGTACCAATAAAATACACAGAAAGCTCATAAAAACGTTATCAGTTTTAGTTTTGACATTTTGTTTTGGCCTCCTCTTATTTTCAAATGTTTTATTTTCTTCTAAGAAACACATGCCAAAAGGGAATGTTGTCTAACGCCAGGCTTCCAACCAACTCGCCAAGAATTTATGGACAAAATACCAGACTTTTTTTTTTCCACATACCCACATTTTTAATGACTGTCTCATCTATAAATAAAAATACTTCAAACTATACTTTTAAGCAGATGTATTATAACATAGAAAATTGATTTTCCTGTAACTATAATTTTTATTAATCACTAATGGCGTATTATGGTCAAGAATATAGACACACTCTGATAAACAGCCCAGTTTTCCCTCTTTTTATTTTTTAATAGCCTCTGTCAATTCACAGATTGGCAAACATGATCAACTATAAAAGAGACCAGTCTTTTATTAAATAACTATGACTGTAATAATGTAGCTGTGGCCTGGCCTGACATGAGTGAACATGGAGGGAGGCCCCATTTCTAGTAAGATAGAGTTTGGGAGGTAAACGGATCATTAGGCTAAAAAGACACAATGTCTGAATCAGCTAAGATAAGAGGGAGGACACCCAGGGAACCATTTACTACAAACAAGATAACAGTGAACAAGATAAGGTGTAGAGAAGTGGTAAAGAGGAGGTCGAGAATGGGCAGTGGATGCTGCATAACAATTGGTTCTTGCAAAGTAGCCAAGCCAAGCCAAAAATGTCTGGTTTGTATTGTGTATATAAAGGGAGAGGTTTCTGTGTGACTTTGGGGTTATGATGTACCCTGCATCTGTCTCCCCTGAGTTTGAGTCTGATCAACTCATTGTAGCATTGCTATATGCCAAATAGAGATACCTAAGTGACAAAGTCTAGAATTGAACTGGCTTCTTGGGAAGCCGAGTAGAAAGACATCTCCGAGGGAATCCCAACAAATAAAGGTGATCACTGGGATACTACCTCTGACAGCTAGAATCTTAAACCCTGATCCTGCAAGTACTAAGCCCCCAGTCCTCCAAATGACTCTGCTTAGAGCCCCATTGACTTGAGTTGGTCTCCACGTGTGTGCAGGATGTGTGTGAGGGGGTGTGTGTGTGTGTGTGTGTGTGTGTGTTCAATTTCAGGATTGTGGTGTAAAAACTCCTGCATAAAATTAAACATGTGACTAGTGTTTGCAGCATCAGGGCCACAGTCTCCATGTTATTCACCTGACATATCAGTCTGATTATCCAATTAGGGATACAAATTGCATGCTTATCCATAATGAGATACTGGAACTGTGAACACTGGTCTAATGAGTATGTTTTATTGTACCAGTGTGTTGTTTCCACTGAAGCAGCAAGATAAGCTAATGCTTAATATTGCTCTACAAATATTTTAATCAGAAGTATGGGAGCTAAATCCTTTTTTGGTTTACTATTTTTTGTGGTTGGTTGGTTGTTTACTGGTTGGCGGGTGTATTTGGGGGGGGGTTAATTTGTAGTTTTGATTTCTTGCTCTTGGGTCTGTTTCTAAAAAAAATGAACAAAGGATTGGATTAAATAAATACATTATAAATAAATCTAAAAGACAGCGATTTGTATATTTTGGATAATTTTGTACTCGAAATACAGGTCGTGATCATATATCTGAACAATTACATTAATGGGCCAAGAAAAATAGACTGGCTAAGCACAGAAACAGTGTTGGTGCTTATTTAGAAACATCTCTTGGTAACCAAAGGTGCATCTAAGCACAAATTCTAAACCCAATGACCAGCTTTGACACATGACTGAAACCCAAGAGGGTAGGTAGCCTGTGAGGATCTGGCTCTATGATCCATCTCTCTTCCAAAACTTCCATCTAGACTACAAGAGATGATGTCCCTAGGATTTCTCAGGATTTCACTCCTGTGCTGCAGAACCACATCAGTTTTGTTCCTTTCAGACTCCATGGGTTTGTCTACGGGAAGACACTCAGGAAAGTTAAGGCAAATCACTGTTTGAGGAAGACTGAACTAGAGAACTAGGAACCTTTTAATTCGTGCCCACAGAGGAGTTAAAGCCCAGCACTTTCATGTGCACTGCTGTTCACACCCTTAATCCAAACGGCAGGGCAGTATAGAGATAGCAGAAGAACTAAGGCTATGTCTACACTAGTATTTTTGTTAGTATAATTTGTCACACAGAGGTGTGAAAAACCCCACCCCTGAGTGACATAACTTATACTGACAGAAGCACCAGTATGGACGTGCTATGTCAGCGGGAGATGAACTCATTGGGGGTGGTTTAATTATCTCAACAAGAGAGCTCTCTCCCATGTCGGCATCGAGCAGCTAGATGGGAGATCTTACAGCAGCTGTGTCACTGTAAGGTCTCTAGTGTAGACATGGCATACGGCCATTTAAATCCTGAATGAGAGCAGCCATATTGGGGGGGGGGGTGTTAATGTGCTTGAACTACGCTCATTGACATACCCCTGGACTTCACACCTTTTAGTAGATTCACCTTAATTTTGCTAAGTGTTCTTGTGTATGCATGGCCAATTAAAATGCCTTTAGAGATGATGAGTGATGGCAAAATTTTGGTCTAGAAAGAACGTTGTCCATTTCTAAGGTACTGAGTGTGAAGATTATTAGCTGGCCATTACACTAGGAGGTGTATATATTTCTGCTGCCGCAGGATAGCATATTTTAGCATGCAAAAAATGCTTGCTGGGGAATTTCTCCGTTCAGCTGTCCTATACCCCTGAACTGTTGATACAAAGCTTGCAATCACACTGCCTAGCAAATAAAATTTAGCATCTGATCTAATTCCTTTTTCTCATAAGCTTGTTTATTTAATTGATAAAATGAGAATGGGAAAAATGATTGCAGGATTATATCTAAAAGAAAGGAATAGTATGCATCAAGTTACAAAAGGGCAGCATCCCAAAAGAGAACTCTGCTTGCATGTATTAACTATTTATTTTTCAGATGTAAGGGAGCACAAAAAGAGTGCTATAAAGATGAAATCAGTCCTTTCACTTTGAATGGGATATAAAAACCTAAATAGACCAGAACCTTTTCATACCTCCCTTTTATTGGGAAGGGCTGATGGTGGAATGAATAATTGTTAGGTATTAAACATGTATGCTGAAAGCCTTATTGCATATTTTTTTTAAAGTCCCATGAAAAAATCTCCACATATGCACGGTTCTGACATGTGTTGCCAATGCAGCTGTTATAGTATTTTTACACCAGCTCATCCTTTCCCATGGTAACTCTGAGAAATAATGCAAACTGGAGGTGACAGTTTTTGCTAGTCTATGTAAAGTCATATGCAGATATGCACTATCATCTGTATTCCGTTGCCACTGTCGGTTATTCATTCTTACTGGATAGAGCCACTCATTTTGATTGATAATACAAGCACTGTGTAAGATATTGTTAATTTTCTGAGAGCCACATGACTTGGAATTTAATTCCAATATTAGTTATACTGACCTATCTCTCTGAACTCAAAGGTGGAATGGGTGCAATTAAGGGCAGAATTTAACCTGTAAAATAAAACGCTACAAAACCAAAAACATTAGAATCTGTAGTTACAAAATAAACCCCCAAAGCACTCAAATTCCAGTTTTAGAGTATTCAAACAAAAAAAGGTATCTGTTTGTAAAGGACTTTACAACACTATTGTTCTATGACTTGACAGCCACCTACCGCAAAGCACTGCCGTTATTGTTGATGCTGCTGAAAATCCAGGATAGAATGATATTGCTTGGATTTTCCAAAGCAAAAAAGACCAAGTCCATTGAACTCCAAGCTTTAAAAAAAAAGTCATTAAAAAAATATCTTTAGATAAAAGGACTTGAAAGTGACCTTTTTAAGACTAATATTTAAAAATCTGCATCCCGTTATGATCTGATAACAGGGTCTACAGATCCATATTGAAAGCCCAAGATTAAAGCTAATCTGGAATTTTCAGACTCAATGATTTTTCATCTGAAAAAGTCAATTTGTCAGAACCAAAACTTTTTGTGGGAACATATCAGTTTTGATTAGATTTTCATTGGGAAAAGTTTCTAAGATCCAGGATGGAATTTCTGGTAAAAAATTAGAGCCCCCAAACCCTCTCAGAATAGTTAATAGACTAGGGTTTAGGGCATTCACCTGGGACATGGAAGACTAAGTTTCAAGTCCCCTTTCTACCTGACTCAGAGCAGGGACTTGAACCTGTATATCTTACTCCCCAGGTTAGTGCCTTCACCACTGAGCTGGGGAATTTGAGGGGCGGGGGGGGGTCTTTCATATTTTCAAGATGCTCAATCCTGTCCAAGTGCAGAACAGGACATTGTTTTCGAAATCACCATTTTTTGTGGGATGGATAAACTTTCTTGTCTTTTTGTATCCAAGACCCCAGTCGAGTAGGAGTGCTGGGAACTGCGCAAATAAGGGTAAGACCAACTTCAGAGCAGCTTTGCATTGGCTATTCCAGCCCCATAGAATATCCTCCACAGACCTTTCTGTGATAGCCCCACAGGTAGGAAGAATGGAGGATCTAAGCAACAGCTCTGTTCCCAAACCACCCCCAGCAACTATGCCAGGGAGATAGGTCACACATCTGCAATCAGCCCCTGTCCCATCTACTTTCCTCTTACACAAACACACTAATTTAGTTGTTAATTCCATTCATAGATATGGAAGGGGCTGGATTTGCTTCCATGCATATACAAACTAACTGCTATATGTAAATTCTCAATAAAGGCACTAATGACCTAATATGTAGAAGTACTAAGCATCCATAAATCACACTGAGATCAATGCGAGCAGCACATGCTCACACCTTTGAAAATAAATGATCAAATATTTAATCCTTCAATACTGCATAACAGTATGACCTAGAAATGCAAGTGAAACATGCCATGCAGGGGTTAAAAAAAGAGCTTGGAAACATCCCACCTTTGGGTAAATGGGAGATGAGTTGCAAACAACAGATTTATACCCAGAAGCAGGTAACAGATGTTCCTTGGATGGCATATACAGGAATTTCTATAATTATTGTGGTGGTGACTCCAGATTTATAGCTTCATCATAGACTATTATCTATTGTAAGAAATTAAAATGCTTGCATTTTTACATCAGTGGGGAAAAAAACTTTTAAAAAAAATTGAATAAGGTTTCTCTCATCACAAGGTGTAGATGGTGTACATAGCATGGTTTTTTGCTTTTTCATTTTGGGGAAATAAAACTATTGCGAAATGATTCTTCCCCATTCCTGTACTCCTGACCCAACCCCAACTTTATTCTAGTATAAAGATAAACAGATCTTTATACTAGAATTTTTGTTTTGGGTATTCATTTTCATACCTCTGAGATACCACAGTAAAGTGTGTAGTATGAGAACTTGTATACAGTCTTCTTGTTTGGGTTAGGGGAGAGATTTTTTTAAATTTTATTTTATTACCTTTGTCTTTAAAAATAAAGTTTGCAACTGCATCATTCCAGTTTTCTGCAAGAGTCATTGCATTAAACCCCCCAGTGTGATACTGGAGTGATGCCAATGGTGAATCAAGCCCACGATCCTAAAAGGAGTTTTAGCCTTCTTGGATATATACCATTATGCCCGCTAGCTGAAATATCAGGAGTTATTTGAACTCTACATTCTTAAGTACAATCTTTAAGCTGTGAAAGGCACAGTGTGACTAAGAACTACTGAAACTGACGAGAGAAGCCAATGTGTCTGTTCAATGCAGCCTATTCCACAAAGAAATAGGTTGACCATATTTCCCTGTGCTGAATATGGGACACCTGGTAAAATTACTTGTATTCAAGCGAATTCAATGGCAATCAATCAGAACTATGCAGTACAAATGTTCAAATTAACATCAAGTTAACTGAGCCCTTGTTAAAAAGAAATACTGTGTAGTTGGATTCTTTCTATTTACCTTCATATCTTTAAGGCTTTAGGGCTCACATGGGGAGAGGTGACACACACACTCCTGTCCACCTCTCACATGGGAGCGTGACCAACCAGCCCGACCCTCTTCCTGTCGCTCTCTGCCCTCCATGCCTGGCTGGGCCCTTGGGATAGACCCTTCTCTCCCGCTAACTGGCGCTGTCTCTTCCCATGGCAATACCTCTGTGTGGGGGAACAAGCAGGGTCACATGCCCCCCCCCCCCCCCCTTGCCAGATTTCTGCCAGGATTCACACCTGAACGTGGCCAGCAGCAGCTGTTTGGTACTGTGCAGGAGGGGGGAAGGGATGACCTGGCCCATGTCCTTGTAGAGCTCGTCTCTTCTAACTCTCCCCTGCCCACCCATGGTTGGAGAAAGCTTGTCCCTCCCTGCCCATACAGTGTCGAAAACCATCCAACACCTCCAGGTTTCAGAGTAGCAGCCGTGTTAGTCTGTATCCACAAAAAGAACAGGAGTACTTGTGGCACCTTAGAGACTAACAAATTTATTAGAGCATAAGCTTTTGTGGACTACAGCCCACTTCTTCGGATGCATACCTCCAGGCTGCTGCTGACCACCTACATAACCCAGCTGCCTCTTGTCCCCCAGCTACAGTGCAGGCAGGAAGGGGTTACGCCTTCAGGATGCATTGTGCACCAGGGCCCAGGGAACCTGCCTGCAGGGGCTTCAGTGAACCTGACCCGAGAGGTGGCTCAGCAGGGAAGGGTACCTAGGGGATGGAGCAGCCCTACGCTCCCTGGGGGCAGGACCCAGGGCAGGGGTGCCGAGGTGTGAAGAGCCTGCAGGTTTGGGGCAGGAACAGGCTGGAAATCTGCCCCCCCCCCCCCCGGCCACTCCAGAGCTTATCTGAGGGGCAGAGAGGTTTCCCCGTGCCAGCGCTGTGCGGAGTTTTAGCACATGTAGAGCTCAGCTCCTACTGGCCAGAGGGTCTTGGGCTTTCCTGGGTTGCTGGCCCAGCCAGAGGCAGTTGGGGAAGGAAGCAGCCTGCTTGCCAGGCTGTTGCTGAACTGAACGCTCTGACCACACAGTGCTGGGAGCTGGACGCACCCCGACAGTGGGGGTATGGAGGAGCAGCAGGGTTGGAGGGGGGAATGGGGCAAAGCAGGGAGAGGACAGTGAGAGAGGGAGCATGTAAAGGGCTAATGGGTGGGCAGCAGTGGTGACACGTAACTGGCCGCTGTCTAGCACCTGCCTGCACTCACCAGGCACTACCGCTTGCAGCGTGCAGCCAATGCTGGCAGGAAACGGAACGTGGGGCAGGGCCCTGCTGGCTGACAGCAGGCATGCAGTGGGGCTGCACTGACAGACCAGCAGGGGGAGCAGCCAGCCCCGCACAATGCATCTTCGCCTTGCCACCAGACTTGCACTCTCACCAGGGCTGGCTCCAGGGTTTTTGCCGCCCCAAGCGGCGCAAAAAAAAAAAAAAAAAAAAAGCCGCGATCGTGATGGCAATTCGGCAGGAGGCCCTTCGCTCTGAGCGGGAGCGAGGGACCGTCCGCCGAATTGCCGCTGAATAGCTGGACGTGCTGCCCCTCTCCAGAGGGCAAGCTGGTGCCTGGAGCCAGCCCTGACTCTCACCCCTATTGTCAGCCCCTGGAGCCCCCCACCTAACTCTGGTGGGCAGGCGGCTGCCGAGCAGGGATCCAGCCAGCAGCAGGATATGCCAGTAATGAGAGGGGGAGGACACAGCAAATACAGAACAACTTGTCCATTTTTTAAAAAAAAGTTGGGACACTTACAGGAGAGCTTAAATATGGGACTGTCGCTTTAAAAACAGGATGTCTGGTCACCCTACAAAGAAAGACTAAACACTGTGCTCCTCTGTGCTGGCAGGGATATGCTAAGTGTGAGATGGTTCTATTTACGCTAGAGCTCAGCTCACAAAGGAGCAGTTTCCTTCTAATATACTGTGTACCCATTTTGTAGTGGGCAGGAGACTTGATATGCCTTGTGTCTTTTCTGTACTTTAAATATTAAGTACTCATCTGGGAGGATCTGTCTAATAAGCCGAGCCAGGATGTACTATGGTCACAGAAGGGTAAGCGTCTATTCAGACACGGAAAATTACCTTGCAGAATCCGAAACAAAGTAAGTGATTAAGAGCCATATGCTGCCCACATCCACCGCCAAGTACATATGGGAAACTCCTGATGTCAATGAATGTGGATGAAAAGCAGTTTATCACTGCATGTGGATGAAGAGCAGTATATGGGATTCAGTCTTTGCTCCTAGTACTCTCTAGCTCCATGCCCAGTAAGTTAGGGGCTGAGTAGGCTTAAAAGATGTATATTAAGAAGTTTGGAGGTTTCTGCTTCACCTTCCATCTGACTCCATTGACAACATGATTTTTCAAATAACTGCCTGTTACTTTGAGATATGGAACCAGGGGGCCAGATACTCCACATACATACGAGACACTGCCTGGCCCATTAGAAAAAGCCAAGTTGAAAATAATATAGAAGACTTCAATATAAATAAAAATATTGAATAGGGTATGCAATGTCTCTATGACTAATGTAACAGACCTTTTGGTGCTCCTTGGACAGGACACTGAAACCCTGCTCTTCTCGTCTCCCCTCACGGCACTAGTTAGGGGCTGCTTTGGCAGGGATCACCAAATGACACTATTATATCTAGTCCCACAATTTCGTGTGTGTGTGAGCAATTTTTTAGTTTTGGAAGAAATCCTGTGGTGTTTGTTTTTCTGACGATGTAGTTTATTTTGGGGGAGCTGTGGAAAGTAGTTCAGTAGTTTGCTCTAAGCCTAGAATCAGTTTTGGGGACACAGTTGTCCCCTTGGAACTGGTCATTGGTGTTTGGGGATTGCTCACATGCTGTTCATGATCACTTTTGTTCCAGGACTGATTACTCCTGGGGGAATTCTGCGCCACTACACACATGCAGAATTCACGTGTCCCGCAGAATTTTTATGTTTTCCTCAGAAAATACATTCTGCCCAAGAAGTGCTGCAGTTCAGCCTTTCACCCACCAGAAATTGCCGTGGCATCAGAACAGCCAGCAGCATGAACCCAGCCAGCTGTTCTGGTGCCACAGAGGCCTCTTGTGGGCAAAAAGCAGAACTGCAGCACCTCTGGGGCAAAATGTATTTTCGGGGCGGGAGGGGGGGGGCAAATTCTGTGCATGCACAGTGGTGCAGAATTCTCCCAGGAGTAAAAGTTCATCACAGCACCCTGCCCACAAAGCCAGGTTAGGACAGACATAGTGGGGTACATAGGGCTGCTGGGGGAGGTCACAGGCTGGGGTTCAGAATGGCTAGTGCGGGGGACAGACTGGGGCATGGGGTCAGGAGCTTGTGAGGTGACACCGTTGAGTCAGGGACTGAATGGGAGTGGGGGGCCAAGGCCACATGTGAGGGAGAGGGAGGGAAGCTGCAGGGATCCATGGGAATGGGTGGGGGGTGTGGCGACAGGGGCACATGTGCCTGACTGAATGGGAGAGGCTTGGGGTCAGCCCGGGTCTACGTCAGGGAGGCTTCTCAACTTCTTCACAATCCCACCCCTCACTTTCCCCCAAAAAACCTGTTCCATACTTCTCCCACCTACACCCAGCAACCCTCCAGGTTCACTCCAGGTTTCTTCCCTCTCCTTCAGCTCCTCCATTACCCCTGACTCCACCAAGCCTTTGCACTGCTTCTGACAGGTGCGGGAAATACAGTTATATATTGTAATTTAAACGAATTACTAAAAGTTCTGTATTAATATGCCTAGTAAGGCATCTATTTGTCCAAAAAATATATAGATCTATATTTTAGGTCTGTATTGTTACAGACACACTTGCTGACAGATATTATGAAATAAATTACCAAAATAATTGAAACTGGCATGATTATGATGTTTTTTGACAAAAAAAATCTGCAGAATTTTCCAAATTTTAATATATTGTGTGCAGAATTTTTAATTGTTTAGCACAGAATTCCTCCAGGAGTAAACATATGTTTGTAAGTAAAATAAGTTGCACTAAGAATATATTCGGTTTCTACATGACCGATTTTTTGCAACCTGGAAGGCCCTAACATTTGCTATTGTTTGGCAGAGTGTTTGACAGAGTTCAGAAGCAGCTGAGGGATTGACTTAATTGGGTGTTAATTAGGTATGCTCAGAGGAGAGAGAAAAGATATTGGTGCTGAGCAGACCACAGGCCTGGAAACTGGGAAAATACAGGGGCTACCTTTTCTGAGTTTACTACTAGTAAAACTGGATGGTAGGAATATAGCTGGAGACTTTTGTCAAGTTGCTTTCAATTTGGGTATAAAAGAACTATCAGTAGAGAGGATTTGTATTCACACCTTGTCTAGAGAGTTTTTCTCCCACCATTCTGCTCTGGCCCTGCAAGAGTCCTATTTTATATTACATTTTACAATTGATGCTCTTGAGGTTATCACTAAAAAGCAAAGAGGGTCCTGTGGCACCTTTGGCCTGGTCCCCGCTACCCCCCCACTTCGGACTAAGGTACGCAAATTCAGCTACGTTAATAACGTAGCTGAATTCGAAGTACCTTAGTCCGAACTTACTGCGGGTCCAGACGTGGCAGGGAGGCTCCCCCTTCGATGCCGCGTACTCCTCTCGCCGAGCTGGAGTACCGGCGTTGACGGCGAGCACTTCCGGGATCGATTTATCGCGTCTAAACCAGACGCGATAAATCGATCCCAGAACATCAATTGCCTGCCACCGGGCCCTCCGGTAAGTGTAGACGTACCCTTTAAGACTAACAGATGTATTGGAGCATAAGCTTTCGTGGGTAAGAACGTCACTTCAAGGTTCTTACCCACGAACTTCAAGTGAGGTTCTTACCCACGAAAGCTTATGCTCCAATACTTGTTAGTCTTAAAGGTGCCACAGGACCCTCTGTTGCTTTTTATAGATTCAGACTAACACGGCTACCCCTCTGATACTTGACAGCAGTTATCACTGACTCCAAGTCAGATACCAAGTCTTATTTGCCAAGAAGAGGAAAGTAAGCATTGGACTGTACTAGGGCCAATGCTCACACAGCTGGACAGAGACTCAACAGGAGTGTCAGCTGAACTAGGTTCAGGTACTTGTGTTTACTTCAGGTTCTGAGAGAAATCTATCCACAGAATCCCTGCCCCACTGTCTGGCTTGGACAATATTCCACCTCAAGGCACAGCTGAGGAAAGATGCTTTGGTCTCCTCCAAGGGATTCCAAAGGACTTGCTCACAGATACTTCACTACCTGAATTAACAGTAGAGGATCTTGAGACACTTGCATGGAATGGTACAGATATGTTCTGATAAAGCTTTATCACAGTTTGAGTTCCTCCAGTGTTATGCCAACATACTGTGTCTTCATCAGTGCAGCGCAGCATTATTACTGTGGCATTATGTGATTAAATCACCAGAAATTTTACTTTCACCCCCCTCCCACACACAGTTCATTTTTAGTTCATTAAGGTTATACTAGCTACAGTAGTTACAAGCTTCCTCTTATTAATGCTTCTTACCTATTTTTTTAAAAAAGCAAGATTGTCAGGAAAAATTGATATTCATTTTTTTTTTTTTGCACCTGCCTCAGACTGTGAAAGTTTTCTTTCAGTGAATAGTGATTCATATCTACATCAGTTACCTACTGACTAGCTAACCCGTTATGAGGTTCCCAGGTAAAACCATCAAATGAAAAGTATACTGAGATGAATTTTGCTGTTAACTCATAATTTCCCTGTGCCATTGGTATGCACATATACAGTTACTTGCTCTCTATGATGATATCAGTGGCTGATTCAGGAAGGAGAAGCCTAATATGTTGTCAGTCCACACCCCATATCTTAAAAAAAAAAATTAATAAAGTAAAACAAAACAAAAACAAACAAAAAGATCACTCCTAGTATTCTTACTATCACAGTTATAGGGAATCACTGAGGAGCAAGTTTAAAGAATGTACAAAATATGATTTATAGTACAGGTGGCTGAATTATTTGTTGTGAATACTTTTAATTGCACACTTTATCCCTGTCTGTTCACTATGTTAGGGACTTACAACCCGCATCACCACAGTATCTGAGCATCTCACAATTTGTAATGTATTTGTTCTCACAACACCCCTGAGTGAGAGAGTACTATTATCCCCCTTGTACAGAAGGGGAACTCAGACGGAGATTAAGTGACTTGCCCAAGGTCAATCATGGAGCTTGTGGCAGAGCTTTGTTTTCAAAAGGGGGTATTTGAAAGAACAAGGATTTAGTGAGTGTTCATGTGAACAAAACCATTCCCACAAATATTCAAGGACCGCAACTAATGAGAGTTACTGACATTAGCCATTCAGAAATCAAATGGATGTTAAGCATGCTGAGCATAGTGCGATTTTTTCACCAAATGACTTCCCCAACCTGTCATGCATAATTAGCCTGTGACTGATCAGCTACTGGATTCTGAGTTCAGGTCCTGCCCTTTCATTCTGTGTAGGAGCAGACTGTCTAGGCTCATGGTAAATAGTGTCTTTTCCATACATAAGGACACATTTTCAAAGGTTCCTCACTCCAGCTTCTCTGTGTGTTTTGTGTCTTTTGTCCTCCTCCCCCTTCTTTCTTCTTCTTTTCTTTTGGTTTGTTTTTGCAAGAGCATGTTTAAATCAGATAGTTGTATTCTAATTGAATTATATGGTGTACAAAAATAGCAGCTGCAATTCAAAAATTTGGACCATGCTACATAGTAGAAGCTATGACATAATTTGAGTGGAAGAAGGTCAAGATCCACCTCTTAATGTAAGCAGTTTGAGATCCTTATATAAAAAGGAACTATAAAAGTGTAGTGCATGATTTTTACTGTCTTTTAAAATAAAAAACATATATGGATTTCTATTAAGGTGGCTATCCAGATTTATTGACCGGAGAGGTAAATATTGACTGAAACTAATCAAAAGTCAATAGTTATCTTGCAGGACAAAGAAATCTGTATGTTACTTGAAACATTAAGTCATTTGACCAAATTCTCCAGTGCATGGTCTGGTTATAAACTTGCTGTAGCTGGTCTAATGGCACAGATCCAACAAAGGGGTTTCTACAGCCCCTTCCCCAGAACCAGCGTGGCCAAGCCCCTGTGCCATGCCAATCCCCAGCAGAAGCTCTTCTCATTTGGGTCTGTTTGCAACCAGCAAAACTGAAATCATTCTCAGGGTTTTCTAACCCCATGAATGGCAGCAGGATCAGCAGAGTGCAAAGTTAAGATTCACTTATGTATACACAGACACACATACTCCTGACTTGTATTCTGTGCTGATCAGGCAACCCTCTGACCTGGCCCAGTACACGGGTGTAATCCATATTGAAAGCTTTTATCAAGAATATGAGGAAAACAAAATAGGGGCCCTGAATTTCTCAAGTGTAAAAGTTGTTCCCTGCAAACAAATATTTTATAGAAGAAAGATTTTGTGCAGGGGGGGGAAAGTCCTGCATTGGAGGCAAGTAGGTTGATTAACATTGCCATGGACATTAATGGAAAGAGGATTTTATACCTTAGTGTCTCGCATCCCTCTTTTTCTTTCACATGTATGTCAATGGGATCAGAATTAGGCCCTGACTCGTCCCTAGAAGTGAGCAAATAAAAAGAACCAATATAGTAACTCAGTGTTCTCAAATTAGTAAATCTTTTCTGCATTGAGAGTATTGATTGAATGGTGAGATTTGTGTGGGGGGATTAATTTCTCCCATAGAGATTTCAGAATTTAGCTTTACCTTTCATTTCCTGGGAGATTTGACTGCGTGTGTGTATAGGTGTAATTAATGTTTGCCTTTATCCCATTTCTTTCCTCTTCTTACTGAGCCCTTAGTTCCAGGCTTACTTATACTTATTCATTTTGATGCCTTATGTTGTGTGAGTACACAGTGACCAAAGGGGCAAAAGGAGCCAGTCCAACCACCTTGTAGTTGGGATATGTAAGGGTTAAGTAAAGACCTGGGTAACGCTAGCATGGTATTAGGGAGGAAGGCATGGGCGTGCACATTTCTTTGCTTGATAAAGTTGCCACCTTTTTCCCTTCCCTTCTGGTTGTTAAGGATAGATAAGTGTTGCAGCTTGCATGAAAAATGTGGTTGTCTGAAGAATACCCTTTGTGTAAAGGAGTGTTATCTTCCTCCTCCCTTCCTTTCCCAGCTACATAAACGAGCTCAGGGTCATGGCCCCTTCCTCCCTGCAAAGAAATGTATCTTCAAGGTAAAAATGTCTGTAGAATAAACAGTAAATAGGGCGGGGATAATTATATTCAATAGATATGGGCATTCATATTACTAAATAAGGGTTTTGGGGGTGTTGTAGTAAATGTGGGTATTTACATATTAACATAGATAAAAGGGTGTGATGCGTTTAACTCAATGCTTTCTTGACAATCGTGTCGAGGGTAACAAGTACACAATAAAGAAGCCCGTTTACTCAATCCACCTCTGGGTCAGCCTGCTCATTCTCTAACACTTGTATTCCCATTTGACTCCAGACATAAGTTTAGCCTTTGCACCCCCAATGAAATAGAAGGTCCAGTGCCAGCAGCAATGGCAGGCACCTCACAGAGCAGGAAGGAGTGAGGAGTCATTATCCTGTTCCTCGTTGCACCAGCCATCAGAATTTGGGTTGGCATGGGAGCAACACACACTGCTTCTTGTTAAAGGAGCTAACCAGATCCCAGGACCTAACCAGATCAGCCACACCATCACCGGTTCATTCACCAATGTAATATACGCTATCATATGCCAGCAATGCCCCTCTGCTATGTACATCGGCCAAACTGAACAGTCCCTTCATAAAAGGATAAATGGACACAAATCAGCTATCAGGAATGGCAATATACAAAAATCTGTAGGAGAACACTTCAACCTCCCTGGCCACACAATAGCAGATGTAAAGGTAGCCAACTTACAGAAAAATAACTTCAGGACCAGACTTCAAAGAGAAACTGCTGAGCTTCAATTCATCTGCAAATTTGACACCATCAGCTCAGGATTAAACAAAGACTGTGAATGGCTAGCCAACTACAAAAGCAGTTTCTCCTCCCTTAGTGTTCACACCTCAACTGCTAGAAGAGGGACTCATCCTCCCTGATTGAACTAACCTCGTTATCTCTAGCCTGACTCACTCTTGCTTGCATATTTATACCTGCCTCTGGAAATTTCCACTACATGCATCCGAAGAAGTGGGTATTCACCCACGAAAGCTCATCCTCCAATACGTCTGTTAGTCTATAAGGTTCCACAAGACTCTTTGCTGCTTTTGTTAAAGGTTGTAGCAGTAACAAACCCCTGGCAGCTGCTACAGTGTGATGCATCCCCTCACTCTGCCATAGCATGGGAAATGGCTTAAAGCCATGATATCGTCAGCAGTATTTATTCCGGTTCTTTTAAAAATGATTTTAAAGTCACAGTACGCTGCAGATAATTAGCATTAAAAGGTGTACTGATACCTTGCTTGTTACCTTTTCAACAACCATTGATATCTGAGAGCTCAACTAAAATGAAGAAGGCATGAGGGGGCCCAGATCCTACCAGCAAACAAACTATTTTTCCCTGTATCTTTTATATCGTAATCATTAACAAATTAATAGTCCTAAAATATATATATATGGTTTATAATCTATTTCTCAGCATTTCTCAAAATTATCTCTTCCACAGCTGGTTGAATATTGCAGAATACCATTCAGGCTTGTTTATTTGTTTTGTTTTTGACTTTTAAACAGAAATCCACAGAGTGTTTTTGTTTGGATTACTGGGAAATGGCTCTTCTTTGTGCAATATTCACAGGGCATGCCAATAAGAGGCTTTGTGTGCAAATATGAGTGCTCACTAATTGTGCTGGAAGTGCTTGTCCTTTATAAAATGTGTCATCCAATCAGGGAGCAGAAACATGGGTGATCAAACATGGGTAGCTGATAAACAAAGACATAATCAAAGCAATTTGTTCACAAACAACCCATAGGCTGAAAAATGGAAGTATGAGGTCTGATTTCAGGCTCTCCTACACCACTCCTACAACATATTTGAGCTTTAAAATGGCCACAACAGACTGGAGAATTGCCCACATTGAGTAGCTGCATAACACCAATGTAAATGAGTATGAGTAAATGAGTTGAGCACTGCCCAACTCGTATCATCCAGCGTAGAGGCATGCCAAGGATAGGGCAGAGTAGAAAGGGGCAGTAGTGGGGAGGTTGAGGCAGCAGCTGGAAGTAGGCATGCAGGGCAGCAGAATCAGGGAGGCCAAAAGGGGTTAGTGTCCCTGCAATGGAAATTTTGCGGGGGCTCCGCCCCTGCATAACTCAAGCGTAACGGGTGTGGCGGTGAAAGTAGAACCCGGAGTGGCTGGAATGGGCCCGAGAGCAGGTAGGAACATCTGGGACTCCTTCCCACCCTGTAGCTGATTGCCTTCTGCCAATTCTCAGTCCTTCCACTCGCTCCGCCTCCACCTGCCTCCTCCCCACTTCACACGGAGCCGCCTTTGCCCCATGGAGAACTGTACTGCTTAGCACTACAGACAATTCTAGGCAGCAAATCAACCAATAGACAGTCCAGGTAAGGCTGTAATAAAGAGAGCAGGGCAGCAGTAGTCTCTTCAGCAGCCCAGAATCTGGGCAGTGTTAAGGTGTGTCCCACTTCAGCTGGACTACTCAACGGCTTAAAATTAAGCATGTGTTTAAGTGCTTTGGTAGATCAGGACCTAAATTACTTAAAAAACAAGTATGATTGTAAATAATTCAGAATAAAAATGGACTTAATCAAAATGTTAGATGAGCCAGAAAGAATACAATTTATTCTCAACAACAACAACAAAATTAGTGGTACTCTCTGCACATTTCAGAAAAGTAACAAAACAGGAAATCAGTGTAATAGTGTTTCTAGTGCTCCATGAAGTTACTCACATAGTCAGACTGATTGGATACTATTATATGCTTCTTGTGACTGTGAGCTGGACTACCCTTTTTTGACTATATATACATATCTATATAAAGATAAAACCTGAATGTAAGTAATTTCACAGGCTCATCTGAAAAGCCTGATTTTATAAAGATCACCCAAATTTCTCAGCAAATGATTTCCAAAAATTAAAAGAAAAAATGTCACTAATGAGCCCTGCAGAAGAGCTACACAAAGAATGAAAACATAATCACGTAAGTTCAAGAGGGGAAAATTAAGTCCCGAGACTTATGTGCCATGTTAGCAAGTTTATCTGCAGAAATCATTAATAATAAAAGACATCATGACAGACAGGCACTAATGTGATAAAGTTGCTGAAAACACAATGAAAACCCACTAATGTTATGTTGTTGTACATCAATAGAGGCTTTAGGCTGCTGAGCTCTGTTCTGAATTTATTTGACATAATTAGTAGCTTGGGCATCTGTAAGGTCATTTTCATCATTTACAGTGTGCTAAAGTGGTAATTTTGCTGAAAATATCAGGAATGAAACTCAAATACATGCATCCACAGCTGGCCAGCAAATAGAGACATGTACTAATTTTTAAGGTCTAGGAACAATTCTAAAAATTACTATAACCTTTTATTCAACTAAAATTAAATGTCTAAATTTTCCATAGCTTGAAAGTATTACTGCCTAATCAGTCTTGTCATTTTGTAGTAAGCAGGTCACAGCATGTCAGTTACAGAACATACCAATAGGATGCAAATGAAAGATTAGAAACAAATAAACAAACCAAAAAAAACAACCCACGGACAAATGAATAAAACACTTAACTACACTCTCAATAGGCTATTTAAAGTGATGCCTACCTTTTCAAATGAGAAAAACACTAGCAGTTAGTTGGCAATACCCAGCTTTTAAAAAATGGTAAATTAATAGAGAAAGATAGCTGAAACTGATAGTTTGGCAGCATTCAAACAAACAATGAACTGCTTACATCTTCTGTTCAGTGTATTTGAGACTGTGGGGTGGGAGTCTGCTCTGCTGCCATTCCTATCAATAGGAAGTTTACCAATAACTTAAATGAGAGCAGAGTTAGATGACAGTGAAGCATATTTGAAAATGCTACCATTTGATTGTAGCAAGTTCATAATTCAAGGGCCATTATATGTATTTTCCTCAGGTAACACAGGGCTTGAGTATCATATTCCCTATTGTGTGGAGAGAGGAGCCAGTTCAGGAACATCTGGGATCGGGATGGGAAGCACAAAAGAGGGGAAGAAAACTGGCTCTCTGGCATTATCTCCCTTTCCCTCATCCAACAGAACCCCACTGTGGGGTTGGTGCTTTAAAAGGTGTCAAGGAGCTGGGTAAGGGAAGGGTCATCCTGAGGCATCTTCCCTTCCCCCTCCCCTTACCCTAAAAGGGGATTGTGACTCATAAGATAATGTGGAGCCAATCAGCATTTGCTGATGCCTATCTCTTATATATTGCTTCTCTACTCATTGAAAACTTCTCTGCAAATAGGGTTTGAAAGTAGCAGCCAATAGTGAGAGCATGATGTGGAGGGAAGGGGACCCAGAAAGCTGATGAGATGCACTGGAGCTAGGCACTGATATCCCCATTCTCCACAACTATTCGAAGAGCTGCACAGATCTTGGGACCCACAGGTTTTGGAGAAGCCAAATTCCTTGCTTGTTCTGTAGCTGAAGGCAAATCTTCTCCAACATAATAATTGTGAGGAGTTTTAGTCAAATTTGTGGAGCTTCTAGTAGAATTTATCCTCTTCATGGAGCTATTCACAGAAAGAAATAATGTGGTAATTGCTCCCAGTTCTTATCTATAGCCCTGCTCCGTTCCCTTCATAAAATATCTCCCAGTCCTCACCATGCTGCCTCTGCCCACCAACTGGCTCCGGACTTTTAGCCTCTTCTCTCACATTATCTCTTCTATCCCTCCCCATAGACTTTGCATTTATCAGCAAGGTGTGTATACTGAAGGAATCAATCCTATACGCTTAATCATAACCTTGATTCTTCCTTCAACTTGTCTGTCTTTTGTTATTATTTAGGCCTTGATCCTGAAAACATGTATTCCCCTGCCTACATTTATTCACTTCAGTAATACCAGTGACTTGCATGGTAGTTTTACACAATTAAGAATATCAGAAGTTGACTCTCTATTTCTGTCTTTTAAAAATAAGAGTCCAATATGAGGCAGGTTTTTCTGTAAGCAAATCTGAGAAAAGGAAGCTAGCAACAACCACTGCTGATCTTTCAACAGTTTTAAAAAAAAAGGTAAATAGAATTTATGCCTGTCTAGGGCCTGATTAAACTTCAATTCAAACTTGTCCTGACCAGAAAATAAATTGCCTATGGATCCTGAACAAGCTTTTTCACACACTACAAAAATGTGTATGTGTACAGAAGTATGATTTATGAAAGTATTGATTCCTTTGTTAAATAATGAATTACATGTCCTACCACTATATTATTTATCAACATTTTTGTCATATAATTAAATTGTCACATAATGGATTGCATCCATATAGATTCATTTAATATTAAAACCTACATGTGACGCTGCTCACCTTTTCTTTGGCTAACTACATATTTCCTCTGTTCTTTTCCATTAAGGTCAATGATAGCCATCCTCCACCCTTATCATAAAAGCTGTAGTGACTGCTTGCCAAGGTTGGAAATCTTATAGCAAGCAAGCCCCTAAATCTTGTAAGATTATGTACTTTTAGCCTGTGAGTTGTCTCTTCAGCATGATCTTGACTCTGCCCAATCAGCATTTAATCTTAATGGCTAAGGAAACTTTTTGCTACTGAACCAGTTATTCCATCAAGTGTTTCCAGGTGCCAAAGTGAGCCAGGCTGCAGAAGAGTAAGGGAATGATCAGAATGAGATCAGTGTTTCTCATCCTGTAAAGGATTCTTCTTCTTCGAGTAGTGTCCCTATGGATGCTCCACTGTAGAAGCACTTGCATCCCTGTGCTGCTGATCGGAGAACTTTGGTAGCAGTATTGGCCCGCACATACGCTGTGCCTCCTCATGCTCTGCCACGAGGCTAGCCAGCCTTGCTCAGGTGAAGCTTCCTCAGCCGCGCCTAGCTAGAGCTATTAGCTATGGGTTCGCTGGATCATTAACTCTATTGTTCAAACTTAACTAGTTACTAATCTTTCTTTATTTGTTAGTTGAGAGTTTCCTTTGATTTTCTTAAAAAAAAAAAAAATCCCCCAAAACTTTATCTACTTCTTCTCTTCTCTGGTGACTACCCCAGTGTGGAGTATGCCCGGTTCACCGGGATTTTTTTGTGATGGGTATAACCCCCCTTCTGGGATGCCACCTGATGTACTGGGGTTTCACTGAGTCCCTCCTGCTCCACCAATCTGGATTCCCTCTCCCTGTTTTGCTCTGAATTAGGCTCTCCGGCCTCTTACCACGTGCACGCGCACACACACACACAGAGGTAGGGCCACACCCAGCTACAGACACAGACAGAAGTCAGCTCTGTGTGAGAGGATTCACCCAGCACTCATGTGCACACCCCTTTTGGGGAATAAACCCAGAATAATACTGTCTTGCACTGTATAAAAATATCTGCACAGTGCAAGCTCATAAAAATTCACCCTCTTCCTCAATGTTAACAGAGATAAGCACAACTTCTTGCCCCCCCCCCCTTAGAAATTGCATAAACTGGGTTTAATAATAAACAAAACAAATTTATTAACTATAAAAGGCAGATTTTAAGTGATTATAAGTGATAGCAAACAGAACAAAGCAGATTACTGAGCAAATAAAACAAAACACACATACTAACCTTAAGATCTTAAAGAGACTGGTTTCAAGAAGTAATTTCTCACCCTAAATGTTATTTGAGGTAAGTTGCAGCGTTTCAGTAGCTTAGAATTCCAGTTATTTCTTCTTACAGACTGGACGCCTGTGTCAGTCTGGACTCAACCCTGTCTTTCCTTTCAGGTTAATTCTTTTCTCCCTCCAGGTTTTTTCAGCAGTCCTTCTTGGGTAGGCAATGGAAGAAAGTCCAGATTAAACTCTCCCCAGCATTAAAAAGGATTTACCTAAGGCAGGAAACTTTGGTTTGATCCCCATCCCCCTACAGAGGAAAAGTATCAGCAGTGTCCAAGATGGTATTTTGTATCAGGTGACAGGGCCACTTAACCTAGTAGTGTCACACCTACAACCCAGGATGCCTCTCAGGAATAAGAGATTAGTATCTTCACTGTCTTATTGTTTCGTCCTAATGGCCCATCAAGGCTGTGATGGCCAATTGTCTGGTGGGTATCTCCCAAATACACATACAGTTGTAATAGGAATATTAACTATGTAACAAACTTTAGATATAGAAATGATACCTGCATGCACATTGGATAATCACATTCAGTAAATCATAACCTTACCAATGATATCTTACAAGACCCATTTTGCATAAAATATATCTTAATTAGGCCATATTCATATCATAACCATATTTTTATGAAGAATATGGGGTGTAACGTCACAAGGTGCCTCTCATGTAAAGAGGCCATCCCGGTAAGGGACGAACATTCTGATTATGTCCATTGCCTTGGGGAAAACCACATTCCCCAGAAGTGTGTTGTTTTTGTTAGCAGCTGAAGCCGTGATCTCAAAAGGACACAGAGCTCAGACCTAAACTTCTTGTAATGGAGGCAACTCTCCAGCCTCCTTCAGATCCACATCAGGATTCACCGAGAAGGTGGGACTCTTCACCAGAGCCCTCCATATCCAAAGGTGATGAACCTAAAGCCATGAGACACTCACGTAAGGCTTCAAAAAAGAGAGCTGTGAGTACTCAGAGCAAGCCCTGAACCAGCCGGAAAAGATCCCCAGCACATTCGATATCCTTGGTAAAGACAGCACTGAAACCATCCAAACGCGGTACCCAGAGCTCGCCTGGTACCGTCCCAATGGAGCACGTTGATATACCTAACGACCCAATGGGCACAGGCACCAAAGCAATGGTATTGACTGGGAGAGATAAGGATAAAGACCATGCTTTGGGGAAAGCCTCCCCACTACAGGCAACAACCTTGGTACCATCAATAATATGCCAAACAATGTTAGTCTGGCCTACAACACTGATCCTACTGGTACCATCATCTCTGTACCGGCAGCCGCCACTGGTACCAACCTCCATGGCATAAAAGGATTTTAGATACTCGAAAGTCCTTACAGTACCTGATTTATTGGAGTCTCTGTTACTTGGTACCAGGGCTCCGATACCCACTTTACCCCGAACTCGAGAATCTCCACTGGCAGCAGGCCATGCACCTTCTGATGGTAGCAAATGCCAGGTGCTTCAGATGGAATGAACAGAACAGATAATCATAAAGTGATACATCCCTAGTCTCCCATTCCCAGCATCTAACAAACTGAGGGTAGGGACACTTCAGAGCATGGTTTTGCATCCCTGCCCATCCTGGCTAATAGCCATTGATGGACATATCCTCCATTAACTTACCTAGTTCTTTTTTTTTTAATCCTGTTATAGTCTTGGCCTTCATAACATCCTCTGACAAAAAAGTTCCACAGGTTTACTGTGTGTTATGTGAAGAAATACTTCCTTTTGTTTGTTTTAAACTTGCTGTGTATTAATTTCATTTGGTGATCCCTAGTTCTTGTATTATGAGAAGGAGTAAATAAGCCTTCCTTATTTACTTTCTCCACCCCAGTCAGGATTTTATAGACCTCTATCATATTCCCGTTCAGTCGTCTCTGTGACTTTTCAGTTTGGCAAAATCTTATTAATTTCTCTTCATATGGAAGCTGTTTAATACATTTTCCATACAACCTTCCTATGAAAGGACACATTAGTTCCTGCCGCCTCTCACCTGGCCCTAGTTTCTGCTAATATAAAATCTTACAGGATTTGGAGCACATAGTATACTCTGGGCAGCATATCCTTAATGAGGGGTGGGAGTTGAATTTATTGGTGACAGTGACCCAACAAGGGGCCTGATCATTGGAGATTAGGCAGGACCAGAAACCTATTTTGGAGAGGCAAAAGGAAAGGACTGGGGAGCAGCTCAGGAATTTACTGGAAATTTGCAGAAAGAAACTGAACTCTTGATGTTTAATCAACCTGAATCACTTAACCTTTTGAGATTTGCCCTTTACTAACATTTGTACTTACTCTGCTGTAGAACAAAATTAAAGTTCTTTTGTGTTAAAGACTGGAAGATTAAATGAATGATGTGACTCTCTGAATGTTCTGCAGCTGGTTTTACTTCCAATAGTTGCCTTGGAACACGAATTGTGAGTAGTGCTAACCTGCAATTGCTATTCAATTCAGTGGGAGTTGCCAGATGTTTAGTGACTCTCAGGATTTGGTCCTAAATTCTTCCAGTTTAATGATATTAATACTCTCTGTGTAATCTGTTTAGAATGGTTAGGTACTGCAGTGATGGCAATATCATCCTAACACATTTCCTCATGACTTTGTGCACAAGCCTATGAAAATAATTTCTTGTGGCCTCATGGAAATCAACCAAACTATTGCCTCGTGACCTGCAATGAACAAGTGTTGCTTGAGGCTCCTTAAAGTCATCGGTGAACTGGCCTGCGAGGTCTCCCTGGCCTCCGTCATTCCCTCCCTGGAGACTGATACACCGCCCTCAACTTGAAGGATGCTTATTTTCATATCTACCTCATCCAAGGGCACAGATGGTTCCTCTGTTTTTATGGTGGGTTGGCATCATTTCCAATTCACAGCACTCTCATTGGCCTCATGGGTGTTCACAAAATGCATGGCACTAGTGGCTGCTTACACAAGGTGAGTAATGAGATAAAAGAGCACTGTAATCTGTTGCAGGGGCTCTTAAGAACAAATATGTTTCCCTAATTATTTAACTGATATATAGCTCACATCCTCTACTTGTAATTTACTGTTTCAGCTTTAGGTTGTTTTATTTATAAAATGTCCTGTGTAAAAATGGAAGCAATTCTCAGGCTACAGTACTGAATTAGTTATTGTTCTTTGAGTGCTTGCTCATGACGATTCCATTCTAGGTGTGTACGCAGTCACATGCACAGTCGTCAGAGATTTGTGCTTTAGTGTTATTCGTAGGGTTGGCAGTGGCACCCTCTGGAATGCTGCATTCATGTGTCGGTATATTAGGCACTGCCAGCACTACAACCTCTCAGTTCCTTCTTACTCCCAGGATGGTTGGTCCAAGCGCCTTTCCTCTTTTCTTCCAAGTGGATATAGGTTTTCTCTCTACTTGTCACCATTGTTCTTTTGTATGTAGTTGTTTACACTAGTTAGTTAGTAAGTAGGTGTTAAGTACTGATAGTTGAGTAGGGCACTAGCTGGTCATCTATCCACATGTTTACGTCTCATTACGTACTTACACAGGCCTGAGATTATGCTGGCTTCCGAAGAACAGTGTTGCAAGCTGCACATCCGTGAACTCTAAGCCCACATCCATAGATACTGCTTGTTAGACATGTAGAATAGAATCGACATGAACTAGCACTTGAAGAAGAAAAATGGTTACCTACCTTTTGTAACTGTTCTTCGAGATGTGTTGCTCATGTCATTTCCATTACCTGCCCTCCTCTCTTCTGTTGGAGTTGCTGGCAAGAAGGAACTGAGAGGTTGTAGGGCCAGTGGCACCTAATATACTGACGCATGAGTTGTGGCACTGCAGAGGGCGCCACTACCAACCTTACGGAAACCGCTAAGGCAAAATTTTCTGACGACTGTGCACGTGGGTGCGCACGCACCTAGAATGGAATGGACATGAGCAACACATCTCAAAGAACAACAGTTACAAAAAGTAGGTAACCATTTTTTTCTTAATGATCCTGTCCCGTCAGTTACTTTGCTGCTAGAGTTGAGTTTATTGTGCATTTATGGCCAAATCCTCACATGCAGCATCCAGCCCAAGTATCTAAGCTTGAGCGGATGTGAAGGGAGGGGGGCATTTTCCTTCCCTCACAGGGTCTAAAGCCATTCTGTGGAGGCTGCTTGACAGAATTAGACCTCGAAGCCCTAGCTGAGGTTGTGGGGTGCGGGGGAGATATGAGAAGGAGCCTCTGATTCTGGACCCTCCCCATTTGTGGGCAGCTCCCATTCTGTCCCCACACTTGCCTTTTGCTCCCGATAAACTTTCCTGGAGTAAGCTCTGTGCCATACAGGGGATGCATACCTCTTATCACCTCCACAGCTCCGTCTTCATTATGAGCTGGGGTTGATTGATTCCCAGTTTGCTAGAAGTATTCACGCTAGATCTCATCGAGCTAGTGTGCTAAAAATAATAGTATATGTGCGGGAGCACAGGCAGCGGTGAGCAGTGACACAGGCTAGCAATGCTGAATACAAACCCTCCTGAACTCCATGGATATGTGGTGTGGGTAGCTAGCCCATGTCACTGCTGCCTGCACTGCTGTGGCTACACTACTGTTTTTAGCACACTAGCTCGATGAGATGTAGACATATACATAAGTGGTGAATTACACCCCAGCTCATAGTGTAGACGTAGCCTCCCTTGCACAGTCAGACTGTCAACTGTACAGAAGCAAAAGGAACATTAGTCCCTTGACTGGAAGTGAAAAATGCCAGGATATATTGCAGTATGTGCTAGCCTAACAGCCTTGTGAACAATGTGCCCTTTATTGAGATGAGCATATCTAATGTGTACATTCTGGCATAACTTTTATTCTATAGGTGAGAATGTAACTAGAACGACAAGTAATGTGTGCAATAGAAAAATTCTTAGCACGTTTTTTCCCAATTCAATCTAGGAAATTTCCCTGACTATAAATTTTCCCCTTGTCTTATCATTTGAAGAATGATGGAATAGCATATGAATATAGATAATTTAGAGTGTTGCCTCACACTTCCTAAGTGTGAATCAACCTGTTATGTAAAATCTGACACTTTTGATTAGCCCAGAGATGCCAATGTGAAACTAGTGATATTTTATTAATCATCGTGTTTTCAAATTTTTCTTATTATAAAATGCTACAAGAAAATTTGCAAAAAACGTTGGGTGTGAAATAACACTTGTGCAGATGAGTCTCAGGTGCATAACAGGACATCCTGATTAGTTTGTGCTATTTTATTTTTAAAGCAGTTTCCAAAGTAGATTCATGTTGCAAGTCCAAAAATCTGCCTGCAGAAATACAGTTTAAACAGCAGTATAATATATGCTATGCGTTAGTTATTTTGCTGAACGAAGAACTGGTAAAGGATCCTATAGCTAATTATCATAAAAATCACAAGCACAATGCACATTTTTTATCATTTGGGAATTTTTTATTTTATCTTCACTAGGATGCTTGTGAAATGTGTTAAACAGCCTTAGGCTAACATTTTCAAAAGTGTCCACTCATTTTGGAGGCCTCGGTTTTTGGTTGTCAAACTTGAGACACTCAAGGGCCTGATTTTAATAGTTGCTGAATCCTACAACTGCAACTGAAGTCAATGGCAGCTACAAGATACTCAGCGCTAGACCTGGTCAAGAATCTTTGTGATGAAACTTTTTGTTTGGTTTGAAAATGTCAATGAAATTCACTGAAACCAAAACTTTTTGAAGAAAAGTATTGGTTTCAATGAAACTTCTATCAGGAAGGTTTCTCAGGTCTAGGGTGGAATTTCTGGTCAGTGAGAGAGAGATGAGAAAAGCTAGTAACCTGGTAATTGTTTACAGTGGTCACATGGGATGGAGGAGTCCCAGTTTCAAGTCCCTTCTCTGAATCAGGTAGATCAGGGGCCTCCCAAATCCCACGTGAGTGCCCTAACCACTGAACTATTGGCTATTCTGGGGTGGGTAATGTCTCTCTCTGTCTTTTCTCTCCTCTTCTCACCCTAACGCCCCCGTCACCCCTCTCCCACCCCTCCAAAAATCAAAAGTTCTTAGTTTTGTTCCAATGCAGAATGACAATAAATTTCAAAACCTCAATTTTTTTTACTAAAGGGAATTTTTTCCAGCCAGCTCTAGTCAGGACCTCTAAACCTTACCTTAGACCTTGGTCCATCACGTGCTTTGTTGCACATTGGGCTACAGGACCTCTAAAACACAGGCCTAATTGTGTAGTAGGGAGCCGAAAATCAAGGTATCTAAAATTAGTGAGCACGTTTAATAAGATTGGCTACAGAGATTGATATCTTTGATTCATCAGTACAGTAGGGGCAGTTGCATGAAAGCTTCCCCATGTGCTGGTATCAATGTGCTTCCTTCTGTGTCAAGGAAACAACTTCTGGGAATGAAAGGTAGTTTAGTTTCCATGCCTTTGGACTCTTTGCCAATTTGGGTGATGATTTTTGTGATGTAGAAATCAGTCCATTATGAAGTTAATTGAAACAATGAAGCCCATGAAGACATTCTGGCTGTTTGGTGACTTAAGATAACTAACTTTTTGTTGCTACCATCAAGAGCTACAGTGGTGGCCTTAAATCTGTGAATCCTATGTGTTTGCAGCACAAATACCTAACCCACTACACATAATGCGATCCAAGATTCCTTGCCCAGTATGACATCTGACTTGAGTTTGAGGCAGCTATTCCCTAGCTGCCATCCCTGATCTCTCATCTGGAATATCCTGCTTTGGTCCCACCACCTGGCATCACAGCCCACTGGAGGAAAGCATCACCAGATGCAGTGAAGTCTAATTTCCGAAGGAGAACAGCCAACCATAATTTAGTGAGGGAGACAGCAGGTAGGTGGTTGAGGTAGGAGGGAGGGAAGTGGATACGTGGGGGTGAAAGGATCAGATTATGGATAGGAAAAAGAATTGGGCCCCATGCATGTTTGCATATAAGTCAACAATCTAAATATGAACAAAAACTGTTTTGGTTTTCTTGATGATCTCTTGTCTTCTCTCTGACTTTTTTTCTGTCCCATCTTGTGATATCAATGTGCCCTAGAATAGCAGAATATATAACTATAGAGTTTGCACCGCAATTTGTGTTTCCAGGTTTTCAACCTTTTCCCTGGTTTCCTTTTTAGTAATCTTGATGTAAACGGACTCTATTAGGCACTGTAATGAATCTTTGGCTGGTGATTAATAGGACAAGAGTGCCTGATGAAATCTTGTTCATTCAGGTAGAAACGGTAGCAGTTATTTCCAGCCCATCATGTCTTACTGACAAGGATTATATTTTTACTTCAGATGTATCAGCATGGGATTTAGAGTCTTGGCTTCAGATTAAGTTTCTGATTTAAAAGTCTACCAAAATAATACATTGTCAAGAGATAACTATGGGCTAGATTTTGCTTTTAGTCCAGTGTAGGAGACCAAACCCAGAGCAGCGCAGGGAAGGAAGTGTGCCTCCAAGATGCATGATTCTCTCCTCGTGCTTTCACTTGGATGCGCTAGCTCCAGAGACGTAGTAATTTGTTGCTGGAATGTTCCCATTCCTCACCAGCTCAGCTCTGCTGGTGGATGCTTCAGGCATGGAGGAGGATATGTAGAGTATATGGCATTTTGTCTTGTCATACTCAATTTAGCTGTAGCCTTGTGACCAGGGACCATGTCTTTACTTACTATGTGAAGAATCATGCACACTTATGGTGTTCTGTACGTATGGTAAATAATAATTACACCAATTATACATATCCTCATATAGGGCTACAGTATATCCTGGACTATGCAGTCACACAGAGACCTAATAAAGACATGGTACCTGCCCCCAAAAGCTAATAAGTTAAATTGACTGACGAAACAAAATGCTGGAGGCAATGGGATAAGGCAAGGGAAGCAGAAGGAAATAAACAGAATAATAATCTCCATGGTTGGTAAAGCACCTAAGTCAATTCTGATTTTTTTTAGCAATTTTTAAAAAAAATATTTGTATATAAAAAGTATATATTTGGGTATATGATTTATTATTTCCAGTTCATTTAATCAGTGTATATAATTGAGTGGGATTTCTTGAAATCTGTGTATCTGCACAAAACCACTATCAAGTCAGTTTGAAGATTATAATTGTGCTATGTTACCAAGGAATGTGTAATACATTTATTTTCCAACTAACTTTTAAATTGTTCTCATTAAATACAAAAAAAAGTCTTAAACTGATATAGCATCTTTCCTCCTGAAAGTTCCCAAAATACTTCAGAGATTATGGAACCAATCCAATGCCCACTGAAGTCAGTGAAACAACTCCCATTGACTTCACTGGCTTTTAGATCAGGTTTTATGAGCAATATCCTTTTCTCGGATTTTGCATAAAGTTTCTACAAGATTCCATCATTTGTGGGGCTCAGCTGGTCCCAAGTATGTCTCTTTGGGGCCCAGGAAATTTACAGATTTTGAATTTTTGTAATCTATCATGCTCTTGAATTTCTTTGTCTGAGCCCCATATTCGAAAGGGGTTGTTCTCCCACAAAGTGGGGAACATTTGTCACAGTTTGTGTGACATTAACTGTGGATTTTCATTATGGATTGATCCGAATAGATGTATTCAGAGCCTGTGTTAGGTACAACTTCCCAGTTGTGCTTTATCATGTCTTTTTCTTTATTCTTCAAAGGGCACATTTTATGTTGTGATGCACTGGTGGTAATAAACTTTTTAAAATAAAAATAAAAGCATTTGTTTGTGACCATGGCTGCATTGCAAAAAAACTTATTTAAGCATTGTCAGGCAGGTCAGCTGCCATTACAACACTAAAACACCAGTGATAAATCAACACCAAAAGTAGTAATAAAATAAGAGTGCATAACATGAACAGTGCAATACAGTGAAGCTAGTGCAAACAAACACATTCCCTATTTTTGCATGTCCCCTGTCCAACACCCACTAACTTTTTTGGGGGGGAGGGTCTTCTAACTCAGCTGTGGAATAACCATTTTTAAATTAAGAGTGATGTAGAAGGAAAACACACACACAATTTTCCTTAAGAATTGTATGGATTTCCAGCCTACCACATATAGAGCTGGTCTATGGAAATGATGGTTTTCAGTAATTAAATTCAGTATTTCTAGGGTTCACATAGATATGCTAATAATGCCATTAATCGTCTCTCTATATATGTAAATCCTCAGCCCAGATGTTGCATCATTTGCAAATCTTGCAATTAAAATCTTGCAGTTATGCAAAGGGGCAGCAGACTGTAAAATGGGTAAAATCACTTGGCTACATTACCATGGCAACACACTGACCTTCATTCAATTAGTTACAACTGAAGATCCAGCTATTAATTATAATGGTCAAAAATGGATGTAATCTGAATCTCCCTTTACCTTCTTAATATGGACATTTCTCACTCATCGTAAGTCTTTGACTGCAAGAGGCAAGGATCCAAACCTGAAACATTGAAAGTGATAGTGCTTAAACAGTGATGGAGGGTGGGGGAGTGGAGATAGTGAAGTAATCTCATTTATCAGCTGTATTCAAGATACTTTTTAACTTATAGGCTAAAGCACTCTGTCAGGCAAGCTTCAAAGTGAATATTCATTATTGCTCATTTTAGCTATTGAACTCTCTAGATTATGTGTGTCAGCAATTATCTCTCACTTTAGAAAGCCACCGTTAATTAGGGCCAAGCTAATCTCCATGGGACCCTTGAAACACATAGATGGCTCCCTTTGCCAGAGTTCTACATTTTGCAGCAACAAAGTTATCATTTTCTTGGCAGGGTATCAAAGAAAAGTTGTCTGTTAATTACAGAAGACACTTACATATTGACACAAGAACAGTCCTAGTACAATAAACTCCAGAAGTATAGTAAATAGAGGCGTATCAAGATTTTATTAAATTAGGTTAAAGGTCAACTGTCTCACCAGAATTTATTTTGATTACACTAATGAATGTAATGTTTGACACTGTGACATATTAAAATTCTGTTGATTATTTGAAATTTCCTAACTCAGCATTTCAGCTAATTAGTGATTAGAAAAGAGGAAGGAATTTCATTCAGCACTTTTTTTTTTTATTCAGGCAAAACAGGTTGAAAAACCATATTCAGTATTTGTCTAATCTATGTTGATTGACATTTCAGAGATATCTCTTTATACCTTGGAATTTATTTTCTGGATATTTCCTGTTTTTAACTAGCACAATAATTAATTCATGACTGAAGAGGGAGAGTGAATAGGACTGCCTGGTGGAGAGAAGGGAGTTTGGAAGTTTTCTGACAGGACTCAATATGGAGTGTTAGCCAGCTTTAAAGCCCATTGAAACAAATGGGAGTATTGCAACTGACTTCAATGGGCTTTGGTGTCAGCCAAAATCTCACCTGTGGAAGGTGTATGTGTGGCTATATAATTCAGATGTTATGGTAGCCAGTACCCGCACAGGTGTATCAAGGTGGAGAAAGTACAAATTTGTATCTAGAGCTGGTTTAATGCAACAATTTAGTGCACAGATCAGTGTGGTATAAAATCTTCATTTACATGAGTCCATTTCAAGTGGCAAAATTACAAGTCAGTTGAGCCAATGAAACTTTTAAACATCCAATCACCATCATGTATTTAATTTATGCAACATATTTTAATATACTTTCCCCTCTGAACCATGCTTTCGTATCAAGTTAAACTGTATAATAACCTTTAGAGCAGTGGACCAAACTTGTTCCGCCGCTTGTGCAGGGAAAGCCCCTGGCGGGCTGGGCTGGTTTGTTTACTTGCCACGTCTGCAGGTTCAGCCAATCACGGCTCCCAGTGGCTGCGGTTCGCTGCTCCAAGCCAATGGAAGCAGCAGCCAGTATGTCCCTTGGTGTGGACAAATTGGAGCGAGTCCAGCGGAGGGCAACGAAAATTATTAGGGGGCTGGGATACATTCTTACAAGGAGAGGCTGAGGGAACTAGGGTTATTTAGTCTGCAGAAGAAAAGAGTGAGGGGGGATTTGATAGCAGCCTTCAACTACCTGAAGTGGGGCTCCAAAGAGGATGGAGCTCGGCTGTTCTCAGTGGTGGCAAATAACAGAACAAGAAGCAATGGTCTCAAGTTGCAGTTGAGGAGGTCTAGGTTGGATTATTAGGAAACACTATTTCACTAGGAGGGTGGTAAAGCACTAGAATGGATTACCTATGGAGGTGGTGGAATCTCCATCCTTACAGGTTTTTAAGGCCTGGCTTGAAAAAGCCCTGGCTGGGATTATTTAGTTGGTGTTGGTCCTGGTTTGAGCAGGAAATTGGACTAGATGACCTCCTGAGGTCTCTTCCAACCCTAATATTCTATGATTCTAGGAGGAGACCTATGTTGGGAGCTCCTGAATATGGGTATAGCAGAAGTTCTTACAGCAAGGGAGGAGGCTGCAAGCGGCAGTTACCCCAAGCCCTAGAAGAAGAGACAGGGAGGAGACCCCAGTGAGAAGAAACCTGACTGGAGACGGGCCAATTGAGGACTGTAGGCTCCCTGAAACTCTAGGTAGAGGGGAGAGTGTGACATGGGCCATGGGAGTGAAACCTTGGAACAATTTGAATCTGGGGGTAGGCTGCAAAGAAGACTGCTACTAGCTGAGCTGAAGATTTGTTGGTGTTTTTGCTATTTTCTGATGGACTTTAAGTGGGGGACTTTGAGGCCTTGAGGTAAGCAATAGGAAGTAGTCCAGGGAAGGCAGCCCCCAAGCAGTCTGGCATGTTTGCTACTGCTGCCTCTTGTAAGGGCCCTGGGTCAGATCCTGGGGAGAGGTTGGGCCTGGGCTTCAGTACCAACCACAGTTCCCCCTGCCCTGGGAGAGAAGGAGAGGATAGAGACATTGTAAGGCCTGGGTCAAAGGTATGCCACCCATAGGGGCCCCCAGCTGGGCTGAAGACATTTTCTTCTGTGGGCACATTGGATCATATACATTTTGTTGGACTTATTATCATGGAAGGGTGAGAACTCAATTAGTGACCTGGGTGAAGGGCCAAGTCACTCCCTACTGAAAGGTGGATTGCCACAATGCTGGAGTGATTGCTGGATATATGAGGAACACTGGTGATGAAGTAGAGCTGGGACTCAGTGACCTAACCACTAGGTGGCACCACCAATAAGCTTAGCCTCCATCACATCTTGTATACCCAACATTTCCATAGTGTGGCTCTTTGTCCCTTCCTAGTGCCTGGACAACATACAGTTTTTATAAGTGAATTTCTGGTTTCAAATCCCCTCTTCTGACAACAGGTGTCATATTACAATTGGATGCCCAGGTGAGGATTTGAGCTGCAGTGGAACTCTGAGTCTTGGGATGAGTTTCCTTAATCAAAGGAATTATGTAACCCACACTTACACAAACAGCATACAAACATTTCCCCCCTTGGCTTTTACAACCAAATACGTTTATGTCAAGGGTATGATGAGGGCTAGATTGTACCATTTGCACAAAACACTAGGTAGGGAGCAGGGCACAGCCACTCTCCCCATGGGGAGCACTAAGAGAGTGTGCTTCAGGAGGTACAATATTTCCTATTACACATTTGGTATGTTTACACTAGAAAATAAAAAAGTTTGTTCTTAACTTGGGTTAAAACAGCAGTGAAGACATGCCAACTCATCTTTTAACTGAGTTAGCAGCTTGAGTTCAACTCCATACTGCACTATATGCTTTAATTTGAGTTGCTAAAACCGAGTTAAAAACCAAGTAAGTTATAGCTAACCCCAGTTAAGAACACACCTTTTTGAAATGTAGACATATCCATAGCGCAGTGTTTCCCAAACTTGGGACACCGCTTGTGTAGGGAAAACCCCTGGTGGGCCGGGTCAGTTTGTTTACCTGCCCCGTCTGCAGGTCCGGCCGATTGTGGCTCCCACTGGCCACGGTTCGCTGCTCCAGGCCAATGGGGACTGCGGGAAGCGGCGGCCAGTACGGCCCTCGGCCCGCACCGCTTCCTGCAGCTCCCATTGGCCTGGAGAGCGAACGGCAGCTGCGATCGGCCGGACCTGTGGAAGGGGCAGGTAAACAAACTGGCCCAGCCCACCAGGGGCTTTCCCTACACAAGCGGCATCCCAAGTTTGGGAAACACTGCCATAGTGGATGGACACTCTACACTGGCTGTAAAGATAGTGTAGATCTCTCCCCATGGTGCACAGGCTGCTCTCTGTTAGCTGCTGCAGAGGGTATGGGAAGGCATATCCATGATCTTATGTTATCCTTTCTCAATGATTCACATCCTAGAGGGAGCAAGAAGTAAGCAGTTTCTTGTCCCATATTGTGATTGGCCATTATGTGGGCACTGCAAGAGAGGATATGGGGATCTCCTTGCATGGCCTCCCCTCTTGTATAACCACACAAGGGTAGATCACAGTCTAGCCCTTACATATTCTGTAATTTACAGTGTTTTTTAGAAGAATTTTTGCATATGTGCAGCCTGCCTGCAAATAGAATCAGAGCTACATAAATAGAAATGTTAAAGTACGATCTCTTCCTAAATAATGCAGTATATTATACTATGATGCTGCATACACACACAATGGTCCTTTTTCTATATAAATTAGTTATGACCTAAAACCTAAATTATAACATAGCTAAAATGGGACGAAGAAAGTCCAACCTTGTTAGGAAAGGTTGGCTCACAGTGACCCAAATGTCTGACCTGATATTGCTCTCATTGCTAGTAGTCACCCTACAGGCATTATCAAATAAATTTAAAGTGCTAATTCATAGTGACATAATTAGAACATTAGTAAACTTGGCTAGCTGGGCACTGCAAGTCATTGTACTTATATTCAGTAAAGTAAGAGGAGTATTAAAGCTCTGAAACTTTAAGAAGCAATAAATTGCAGGTTAATTTTGGGGTGCATTACAAGCACATGGAAAAGCTTTTTTTTTTTTTTTTAAGTCGCTACTATGTTATGATACCAGGTTTTCTGAATCTTTGACATTGAAGAATTCTAAAGATAATCTTAAAGACAACACAGGGAATAAAACTGTGCTTGGCATACCTAACAGCTCCCTGCTAGATCAAATTGCCACACATATTACTCTAAACATCAGTAGACATAGCTTAGTCCCATCAATAGTTTGCTGACCTGTGCTGTGATAACATTTCCATCTCCCGAGTATGCAGTATGTGACATTTTGCAAATACATTTAACAGGGAAAAACTGACACTTATCCTGCTTGTTGGTGCATGGTGGACAGTGCCCAATGTATTGATTGGGCAGGAACTCTCTTCTACTGAGTGATTGCCATCGTTGACATCAGTGGTCTTTGAACTGCACTGGTATCTCAGTCTGGTGAGATCAATCAAGTTTCAGCAATACAAATACAGACCAATAAAATGGAACAATAAAAAGGCTTTTGAGATTGCCTTGGCACAAGCAGATCTCCACAAAAGGGAGAAATTCTGCTGTAGGCTCACTGACAAGGAATTTAGTTGTCTTTTTTTCTAGAGTAGCAGTTCATTATATGAGATAATAAAAGCTTTGAGAGCAGGTAGCATAATAATTTCTCTAATCATCATTTGCTTCAGGTCAGGCCTAAAGGCCAAAGTTCAAATTACAATTTTTTTTTTTTGGTCATGCGGAATAAATGTATTAATTTCTTGAGCAACACCTAAGGCTGAGTGAACTAGTCATCCTAAATAATATTTCATTACAAATTTAGGTCCCATTTTGATTTGCAAATCATTTGAAAGCTGATTCCAATTTTCTCTGCATTTATTAATTATTCCTATCATTAGTAATCAAAAAAAAGTTTGGATTAATTGGTATCAAGATTGCGATTTGATTGCCAGCTCTTCACATAAACTATCCACTAGCTATCACTTGTGCTATGTGGTTGTTGATCTATGCTGCAGTCTGCTCCCTGATTTGATGATTGAAACACTTACTAGTCATTAGCATGAAGTCTTAAGTAGTAACTAGTAGTGTACTCCTGGTGTGAGTATGCAGATGAATAATTATGATTTGTGCTAGAATTCAAAATGGTGGCTGTCTGAATTTTCACAAAACAATGAATAGTATGAAACCAAACTCAGAACTTTTGTTCTTGCCTATTTGTTCATGATTTGATGAGCTCCAACAGTTTTGTTTTATATATACAATATACATATTTAACTCATGAAAAGTGCTTGTCTTCTAATTCAGTTGCAATTAGCACTTTACATGCATCTTCATTTGTGTCTTTTCTTCCAAAATCCTGTCTTCCATACCAGACTCTTACTGGGCATAGGCCTTCCTCTTGGGGTCTGTATTCTTGATTATCTTTAGCCTTTCTCATGAGTCCAGCGCCCAGCCCTCCTAGGCCCTAATCAATCCCTTCCAGTCCCTTGTCGATGGGGGCTGTTTCATCTCCCATGTTAGAAGCATAGCATGAACCCACACTCACCTTCCAACATGCATTCTAATCTGGACACTCTAAACAACTGGGCTGTCTGCCTTACCTGTAACTCTACAGTGTCTTTCCTTTCCAGGACCTCCTTTTATATATTCAGCCTAGCCCTAGACCTCCACACTGGCCTATTACTGGCTGTTCTCCCAGTCTTTAATGGAGCATTCATTCCTAGGTCTGCTTTCCCTGGAGTCTCTCTCCTGAATACCCACAGTCTGCCTTCCTACATCCAAGATGGCCTTATTCTTAGTCACATGCTACTGTCCCATTATCCTTGTACCGTCATTGTTTCTATCTGGAAGGCAGGCTGCTGCTCTCACAGATGAGGCTGAGGCCACTCTGGCTAGGCCTGTTATCCCTCAGGGACAAGGTTGTTGGTTTTATTTATTTATTTATTTATTTATTTTGGGGGGGGGGAATGACAGAGGACCATGTTATAGAGAAGCAGGAGCTTGAATTTTTGTACCAGTTGGTCAAAGCAAAGCAACAGGCAACATGGCCCTACAGGCAGTGGGATTCAAACCCACACAGGCTCACATCCATTGAAACTTGAGTCCAAAGCCATAACCATTCAGCCATCCTGATGAGTATCCAAGGCAAACTCCTTTAAAAGGCCAGTTCACCATTATAATACATAGTGGAGCCCTTAAAAAGAAATAGCATTCAAAAAACAAGATGGAGACATATCCACAATTTGGCACAGATGGCTTAATCAATGCTACCAAATTTGCAAGTGCATTGGGCCCCTTATAGCTAGTGCAACAAGAGCATGTTAGAAATGTAGAATGAGGAGAGGAAAGGAAATGCAACATTATTTCATGAACTTATGTTCCCATTTTTTCATTGAAATGTCATTTATATTTACATTTTCTGGCTATCTCTCACTTATTCCTCTAGGGAAAGATTGAAATGGTAGAGATTTGTTCAGCATTCATGCTAGTAGTGTGAGGTACAAGCTACTTTGTGCAGCACCTCGGGCAAAAACATGCTGACCACTTCTGGATATGTTGCCTACTGGCCCCCCACTGAATGAAATGAAAGCTTTCCTGTGTTTGGCATGGAGCAACTCTTTGAGGTAGTTTGTGGGAGTGAAAGTCACACACTGAATCTTGGGCCTAGAAGATGGTAGTCTAACTGAGTGGCTTCACAAGGGTCCCAGATCTATTTGAACCAGACCAAGAAAGGGTTGGATGGTTAGGCTTGAAATAGTACATCTGATACAACCTGTACACACAGTCACGCATATACACAGACAGAGATGCCAACTTCCAATGTGCCGGGGGGTCTTTGACCCCTGCTCTGCCCCAGGCTCTGACCCTACTCCACCCACCCTGCCTCTTCCTGTCCTGTTCCGCCCCCTCCCCCAAGTGTGCCTTTCTCTCACTCCTCCCCTTCCCATCAAGTGCCTCCTGCATGCTGCAGGACAGCTGATTGCAGTGGGCGAGAGGTGCTGGGGGAACTGATAAGGGGGGCTGCCAGTGGGTGGTCAGCCTATGCTCTGTGCCTATGCACAGAGATCCAGATCTGAACTTCACAACTTGGCCTGTGTGGACCAAACTGGACCTCTGAATCCAGCCACCCACCAAATGAAAGGGAACACTAAATTTGGATCCAAATTTTAATTTCATGACTCTGGCTTTCACTAATATAAACAAGCTACCCCGACTCAAAAATGTTGGTCTGAACTAGTGAAATTCCATCATCTAGCAACCACATACCCAAGAGCTACTGAATTTAAGACACTTAGAGCCCTGTTTAAGAATTAAGGGTTGTGTTAAAATATCAAGGAGAGTTCAACTTTGATTAACAGAAACATACATATTTAATCAAATTCACAAGATGGCTAAAAATATATAGGTATTAAACCTTCCAAAATATTCTTACTATAGGGGGTATGTAAACCTAAAATGAACCTTCTGCAAACTCTTCTCTCTCAAATAAATTGTTGTCCTTCTCTGTCTCAGAGTTTATGAGAACTTCTGTGAAAATTATCTTTCTAACCATAGTATTAGAAAGTATTCTTTATCAAACAGATTTTATAGTAGGGGAAAAGTCAAATAATGTGAGTATGTTAAGATGAATGGACAAAAATCACTGCTTAGATATTATGGATGCTATAGAAAAATCTTAGCAAATATTTCTTTCAAGTATAGTCAGTTACTATTATATTGCCAGTAAAAGCTGCTGCTTTTTAATCAAACCATGACATTTCCTTAACAGCAAGGTCAACTTCAGCTCCCTAAGGATCTGATTAATGGAAAAGTTACACACCATCCCCTGTACAAAGTACTGTATAAGTTTTCAGTGCTGTATCAGATCCCTTACCGGCCAAGTGATGGGTTCGTCTTCCAAAATAATAGATTCACTCACAAAGACATAACTGTATGCAAATACATTTAAAATATAAATCAATTAAAAAAATTCTAAATGAGGGCCACTTAAGTTGAAGCTGTACCAAGACTTCAGCAAGTGACACTGGATTTGACTACATTAATTAAAGTTCAGGAATAAAGTACAATTGACATAGTAACCCATCTCTCATAAACTTCACCAAAGGTATAAGGAGGATAAATGCACTTCAATCAGCATTAATTCTATAAGGCAAAAAAGAGAGAGATCCATATAGAAACACTTTACATTCTTTACTTCCACTAGAAATTTACAACACTAATTGCTGGCATCAGACATTTCCTTATTGTCTGTGACGAGAACTTTCCCCCTTGGTATATTCAGATAGTCTTTAAAAAAGAAAGGGAATGAAAGAGAGAGAGAATTTTATTGAACACTGGCCTTGTAGTTATTGCTCTGAGATATCATAGATATGAGAGAGTCAGGATCAGTTTTTTGATCCCCTGGCTAAGAACACTGTGAAGGCAGCATACTACACCTCCAGAGCATGATGTCATTCTACAGATCACCTGGCACTTAAATACCATAGGGATAGCTGCAACTAATATTCACAAATACAGGTAGAAAAAAGCAGAATTGCTTTGATTTGTTTGTTGAATAATGGATTCGGAAATATTTGTGCAATATATTTTCTCATTAACCTCGAGGGTATGTCTACACAGCAACTAGACCCCCGCGGCTGGCTCGTGCTAGCCAACTGAGGCTCAGGCTGTAGGACTGTTTCATTGCTGTGTAGATTTCCAGGCTGGAAGTGGAAAGGTCCCAGTGCCCAGTGCCAGCCGTGGGTTTTTCTTTGCTGTAGACATACCCTTAGTAATTCTAAAAAAATGTAATGGCCAACTTCTGCCCTTATACAGGTTTATTGCTTCTGTTAAAGTTGTGCTTGTCTATCTGAGGGCAGAATTTGGCTCTAAAGTTGCTGGTAAGGCCCCCAGCATAGAAATAATTCTGTGGAAGGTGTAGGGCCAGTATGACTAGCCCTATGGCCCCTCCAAAGGAGCTACCTAATGCAAGGTTCTGCTGGTTTCATTGTTGGGGGAGGGAAATTTGGCTAGGGCATTGCTATGCCCTGACTATTCTCAACTACTAGAATGGCCCATTGGGATGTTGGCAGCTGGGTGCAAAGTGTACGTTCCTTTGCATCTGAATGAAATAGCATTGCTCTGAAAGGAGACAGCAGCTTTAAATTCTTGCTGGGAATCCACAGCCAACAGATTTCTTGTGCTTTAGCCTGGGCTTCTTTCTGACTGCCCACCCAAGCTCTCTCAGGTCCAGGGTAGGAATGATAGAGGATTTATACTATTGCACATCTCAACCCATGGCAGGCTTCAATTGCCAGGGGCTATAGCCTTTGTCCTGCTGGTGGAAATCAGCAAGTAGCTCAGGTTGGAATAGTTTTAGTATTTGGTATCTTCTGAAAAAGGCAGTGAATTTATAAATTAGATAATGTCCTACAAATCCAGCAACAGATTTATACAATTCTATCATTTTTGTTTTAATTTAAAGATTATGCCAATAAGCCCTAAACAAAATATTTCACTTTCCACAGGACATTAATTTTGCTCTTTTAAAATATTGGTTGCTCAAAAAAGCTAATATTAGATGCAGCAGCATCTGTTTTTCAGTTTTGCTTTCATCTAATTTTACAGCTGGATTGTCTGAGCCACAAGAAGGTCAAGTGATTTGCCCCTATTCTGCCTATGAATTTATGGCATATGTCTGACAAAACAGAGCCTGTATGCTTGCCAGAAGTATGGTGCACATTTAAATGTATAGTTAAAGTAATGGTACTTGTTTTTTTTCTAGGAAAATATAATTATTTAAATGATTTCATATTGTGCTAAGTTAGGGATATAAATTAATGCCACTAATTTCTCACCACACTCTTAACCAGAGTTTTTTGAAATAGAGGTATTTTTTCCTCTGCTTTTTCACAGGAAAAAATATTGATTCAATTTCCCCTAGGACATTTTGAAATAAAATGAAATCAAAAAAATAATTTAATTTCAAATTTCCCATGGGAAATTGAATTGAAACCAAGTGTCAAAGTGGACTGAACATTTTCGGTTCATTTCAACTTGAAATATGGTTTTGTTGTTTTGTTTTTTTTACACTTTTATGTCCCTTTCCCCACACCCCCACTTTTTCCTTTTTCCTTTGAAAAAAGTAAAAATAAAGTGTGAGAAGGAAGGGGAAACCCCATTTTCACACCTCTTTTCTGTTTTCCAACTGGGAAAAGTTGGAAAACAGACAGGAATTGTGAGAGAGAGCTTTGAAAAGCCATTTGCAAAGAAAGAACATATCCAAACCGCTCTGTTACTCAGTTTACTTATCTGTAAAATAAGTTTAATACTGAACTACCTCTCAGGTTTATTGTGAGGCTTTGTTCATTAATGTTAGGATAACACTTCAAAATCCAAAGCCTACTGAGGTCAATGGTAATCTTTCTGTTTATTTTAGTGGGCAGAAGATCAGGCCCTTTGTACACGCAAAGTATGAAATTTCATTATGTGGGCAAGTGCAAAGCATCTCAGTTGCATGGACATCATTGTGTGACTCGAGTGTAGATTACATTTGTTTATGCATTTTATTTGTGCCTAGAAGCAGGTACAAACTGTTTGATCAAACTATTTATTCAACTATTTCATCTATTTTTCTGTTATAAATTGTTTGCCAACAGATTTCAATTTTTAAAACGTGTTGTATGTTCAAAATTACTTGACTGTTTATATTTAAGCATTTGGAATGTTTGCTAAGCATTAGAGTGGACACAATGGAAAAGTTTGCTCTGGTTCTATAGACATGATCAGTTCCAGCAATAGTCTTTATGATTAAAATGTGGAATCCTGCTAAAGCCAACAATATTCCTAGAACCAGAATGAGATTTTTAAGTGCACCCAGTGTGTTTGTTACTATTGCTGGGTGATGATTCACCTTATCAACTGTGGAACAAAATCAATGCCGTGTAACTTTAGTAATGAGATGTTTATGTGTGGTGGTAGTGGGGCATGGGTGTTGATCAATTCATACAGTACGTTTTTCTCAGTAAGAACATGAGGGAAGTTTGTGTACTTAATTGGAGGAAAAGATGTGCTGGTAGGATTAGAAAAGTTTTAGGGCATTTAAAGTGAATCCTTAATAACCTCCATACAAAGGTTCTGATTACGCTCCTGGGCAATATTTGAACAAGTGTGTCCTTGTGATGTATTAATGTGCCCATTCATGTGTATGCACACTCATGCGCTTACTCTTTATGTGATCTCTAACAGTTGATTTTGATATTAATGCCCAAACAGGGTGATCACCAAGCTGGAGGCAATCACTAGGTTGATTATGTTAATTTCTTCTCAGAAAGTGTTAATGTGTGTTGTTGGGAAGAAATTCATCTAGTCTGAGGAACCTGCTTCCTTGAGTCCTGAAGGGTTTAGCAATGGTAGCTCTGTGGCTTAACCTGTATATTACACCTTGATTGCTCTGATGGTCAACTCTAAAGTATCATCAAGCTGTTGACACCTGCATCAATATTATTGTTTCCATAAAACATACTAATTCTGTCTCTGCTCTGTAATTTCACCTGGCTATTGTAAAATGGATATTCTAATTAGTTAAGGTTAACTCAGAAGATATGGGATTAGTTTGTTGGGTCAAGGAAATATCTTGTAGAATCCATGTATATGGGAGCCGTGTGGGCCAATACTTGGAAAGTTCTCAATTTTAGAGTCATTTTAGACCATGTAAGCACATTTTTTTAAAAGTGCTCATAATGGTCTTTCCGCATCTCCAAAATATTTGTAAGTTCTGACCACCCAAGACTGTAGCTAGTGCTGAATGTAAGCTCCAAGGTTTATGCACATGAAAGCTGGTGATGTCTTTGTGCCACAAGTTTCACTTGCTACAGTTCAGTGAGTCCAGGTTAAGATTCTACTTTTAATAAAAAGTCTGTTTTACCTCATGCTGCATTGGAAGAGGTAGGTTTTCTGACCATCCCATGAAGGGTACATGAGGGAGGATGGATATGGAGATCTCTTCCCCCCTTAACTGGCACCAGTCTCAGTTGTATCCTTCTATTTCTTTGTGTTTTGTAGTGTTTATGGTTGTTGTTGGGTGGTGGGTTAGCAGGGTTGTTACCTTTTTTTATTGTTTTAGGTTCTGATTCAGCAAAGCACCAAAACCTATTCTTAAGTCCATCCCTGTTTCACTGAGTGCTTAAGCAAATTGACTTCCAAAAGATTTAAGAACATGTTAAAGTTATGCATTTTATTGACTCAAAGCCATAATCATTTGAGGTGCTTTTGTTGATGGAACATTGTTGCTCATTCAACATTTTCATATCCACTTTAGTGTTATAACATTAACATTGAGTCCAGTATAATAATAAGCAAAAATTACATTGTCAATGTCTGACTCTATATGTAGGTAGCAGATCTGGTTGAATATAATCCACCATTTTCTGTTCATGAATTCTCTGTTATGATTTTTTAAAACCTCAGTCATTTGTAATTGCTCACATAATATCAGTGAATATTCTGTCATGCATAACTCACAAGCAATCTGTTGTGAGTATGCACTATCTGAAATTTCAGCTGTGTGGCAGCTTACCTATATTCCCATAGTATATTTATGTTCTCCATACTTGAAGAAAGCAACATTTAGAATCAGGTGTCCAGGGCAAATTCTGTCTGAAAGCAAATGTAGGCCCATAATCCTGCAAAGGCACAAGCAGGGGCTTAAGTTTAGTCTTATGAATGAACTTGCGCATAAGTGTTTGCAGAATCAGGGCTTCAAAATTCTTTTTCTATCTATATTCTCCAATTTTGTTTAAAATTCCCTTTCAACAAGCTCTAGCCCTGACCTGGAAGGTGTGGAGACTTATACTCATGTGGAGTCAGAGTGAAGTCTTTGATCCAGGATCAAGGCTTTATAGCATTTCTTTCTTTTTTCTTTCTTTTCTTTTCTTTACACACTAAAACCCAGCACCTATCCACATACTGCAGATGACAAAACACGGAGGCTGGGGATGCAGGAGTTGGGGAAGAGAGTTTAAGGAGTAATGTATTATTTTGTTTTCTGCGTACTACACTCTTAACTTTTTAGGTACCTGCTGAGGCAGCTGCTATTTTGTGTTACAAAGGAGAGAGATTGTCCTTTCTCATGGAGATCTTACTTTTCTCTCCTGTTTTGCCTTTAAGCTAAAATAAAACTAATTTAGGATGAAAGTGTATGATTGTTCATAATGTGCAGGAAAACATAAGTTGCTGCTCTGATGTTTGCTTTCCTTCATCAGAAGGGGACCTGTTAACATGAAAATATTTGTGAAGGGAATTTAGAATGTTCAAAATAGATACAGTAATGCAGTGGCTCTCAACCTTTTCAGTCTATGGTACTTCTTTCAGGAGTCCGATTTGCCTTGCATATCCCCAAGTTTCACCTCACTTAAAAACTACTTTCTTACAAAATTGGACATAAAAAAACAAAAGTGTCACAGCACACTATTACTGAAAAATTGCTTACCTTCTTATTTTTACCATATAATTATAAAATAAATCAATTGGAATATAAATATTGTATAGTATATAGAGCAGTATAAACAAGTCATTGTTTGTATGAAATTTTAGTTTGTACTGACTTTACTAGTGCTTTTTATGTATCCTGTTGGAAAACTAAGCAAATATCTAGATGAGTTGATGTACCCACTGGAAAACCTCTGCGTACCTCCAGGGGTACACATACCCCCGGGTGAGAACCACTGCTGTAATGGAATGCTAATACTGTATTATAATGTTCAGCCAGTAGATGGCACCATGTGTAATGTACTTTACCTGAGGCCTTGGCTACACTTGCAAGTTACAGTGCTGTAAAGCCTCCCCCAGTGCTGTAACTCACTCCCCGTCCACACTAGCAGGGCACTTACAGCGCTGTATCTCCCTGGGTACACCGCTGCAGGTACTCCACATGTCCGAGAGGAATAACAGCTGCAGCGGAGTGGCTACGACTCACGGGTGTGAGTGTAAATGCTTGCAGCGCTGTACTAATCACCTTGTCAAGTGGCCAATCCTCTCCATTGTTGTGACCGGCTGCAGGAATGCAGAAGTGCTGGTTTCAAAGCTCGTATCACAGAGAAAAGCAAACAGATTGCAGTGAGTGAGTAAATGAATGAGCAGGGGGCCGGGAGTTCGGAACTTGCAAAATAGAGAGCTGACATGCTCCAGAAAGCACTCTCTCTCCCCCCACACTCCCTGTCACAATCCACCCCTTCCCCCTCCCCCCGTTTTTGCAGCCACATGAATGCTGGGATAGCTGCCCCTAATGCACCGCTCCCAACACAGCTGCAAATGTGGCAAGCGTGGCCACTCCACTGCGCTGGCAGCTGTCGGTGTGGACAGACTGCAGCACTTTTCCCTACTCAGCTGTACAAAGACAGGTTTACCTCACAGCGCTGTACAGCTGCAAGTGTAGCCAAGGCCTAAGCTGGTAACAAAGGCCATACCTGGCAGTCCATTTATGTATCTCATAGAGAACACATCTCTTGTATCTCTTTCCATGATGGAAACGCTGTAACCAGTCCATATCTGGTACAGAAGCTTGACCAGCTAGTAGCAGCCCTACAGCCTACCATGTACAAGGAGTACACAATATGGTGTCAGAAGAAAAGATAGTCTAACTGGTCCCAGGAGAGAATATCAACAGAAGGAAAACAGTACATGACAGATACAGAGTACTGTTTAATTAGAAGTTTGAAAAGTCAGTGGCACTGTGCATGGATGTAAGGGTCCATCTGCACCAATCCTTTTGCAGGCTTGCAGCCTTTTGAGTAAAATTTCTGTCCTTCTAGAAGTGGCTAAAATCTGTATATTATTCCTTCTAGATGCATCACACTAAATAAATGTTAGAGCAGAAGACTTACTTATAACTGGCTAGTACAGGCTTGTCTGAGATTCTTCTCTGGGACATCTTCAGAGGCTTTCAAAGCTGCCTCCTTTAACTATGTTCCTAAAGTGTGAATTACCCATCATGTACCATTCTGCCCTAACGGGGCCTTAGGCTTGTGAAGATATAAGTTCATCCAAGTCTGGATTTATTGATATGCAAGTTTCTGAATCAGCTACCTCTTCATTAATCTGGAAACAGAATGAGGTGAGAGATTTAAAAAGCCTGACTGCTGCAATTTGGAGCAAAGAAAATTAAAACCTCATTTTGCTATTTCTGAATAGATAATGGAGTTCTGACAACTCTTTGTTTTGGACTTAAAAATAAATATTTATTTGATTATTTAAGGCAACTGACTGCTTACTCTGAGGGTGACCAGGAAAAAAGGTGTTTTTTAACCATGTGTTATCTAACACATACTAAGTAAAATCTGATAACGTCCTAGGGTGGACAAAGCAGTGGTTGAGGTAAACCCTAGGCTAACCTCTAGGATTTACCTCAGGAGTTGCTAACACATGACAACTACTAAATGCTTTGTCTACACTGGGATTTTACCCTCTGTTAGATACCACATGTTAGCTCTCATTATGTAAGAACACATCTTTTTTCCAGAGTAAAGACAAGGCCTAGGTCAACTATGTACTCTCAGTCGAAGTCTCTTTGAATCACAATGCAGTAACCTCCTATTACACATTATCTTGGGCTAGGTATATTCCACTGAGCTATGCTAAATTTAAATTCAGCTTGCATTCTTTTAAAGCAAATATTATACATTGTCTATTTTTTAGAGAAAACTATTGAAGTTGCTCAGAATTATTTAAAAAACTCTACAGAAGGTGTATCTTGTTACCACCTTAGAAAGATTTCTGCCTGAAGATGATTCTGGGTCACTTAGAGATATTTCAGATATTTGCTTTTTAACTTCATATGAAGTGTAGCATTGCTTTAATGCCAGGGTAAACAAATTTTCCATAATACCTGCTGATCTTTCTAGTTGTTCAGTTACATGTATGTACATTAAATCTAGTGTTAGCTAAACAGCAGGACTCATTTCATAGTAAAATCTACCTTATGATTTCAAAGAACTGTTATATCGCAACCATAATTCTGCCCACCGAGTTGTCCTGTGTATAATTTAAAAACATTGTCTGTGAAAATTTCAAGAAGTCAAAACACACATAACAATTTAACCAAGTTTCTGTATACATTTATTTTTCTCAGATGCTATCTCAGATTTAGGAGAGGATTTTATTCTGAACATTTAAGAATAAATATATCTTACCACAGCATGTGTTACAGGGCCATCCGCTCTGTTATATAAGTCCCCTGAGGATGCTATGCTTTTCAAATTCAGAATATTTATTTGCAGACATAGAAAGCATGCAGAGTTTGAATCAGAATGTTCATACTAAATGGCAACCCCATTATTTTGGAGTAAATATTGTGGTCCAAATTCATCCCTGGTAAAGCTCCATTGAAATCAAAGGAAGTGCAGCAGGGATGAATTTATTCATATTTGTGCACCAAAAAATGTCCACCTAAGCTATTCAGTAAATCCAGTAGTCTCTATTCCAGGGGTGACCAAACTTACGCTGCATACAACGATCTTCAGAAGTTTGAGAGCCAGGGTGCACCTGCTGGGGCTTGGGACTTCAGCCCTGCAGGGCTCTTCTGCTGGGTCCCGGGGCTCCTGCTAATGCTCCAAGCCCCAGCAGGCACAGAGACTCCCTTCCCCACTGGGCAGAAGCCGCGAGCTCCCCCACCAGTCTGGTAGGCAGAGAATGGGGATTTATGGGGGGCTCCCGGAGCCGCACTTTAACTGTCAAAGAGCCACATACAGCTCAAAAGCCACGGTTCGGCCACCCCTACTCTATTCCATTGTTCAACACATTAAACTAGCTCGCAACTCTAAAAACTAGGCATGCATCTGTTCTGAATGTATCATTGCTATATTGCTAATGATCCCAAACTGGGATGTCACATAGACAATTAAATTTGTTTTTTTTTTTTTTTTTTCATTCTGTTTTGTAATTGGAGTTTATGTTGTTTTCAGAAGGGACAAATAGTGCATTTCAAAAGCATACTATTTAGTGTATTGAGCTTTTCTTTAGCTAAGTCACAGAAAGTTTGAGCTTTGAACTCTTTGTTCTCTCGGGCTTTGTTTTGTTAACACTAGGACATTTTTTAAAAATAGTTTTACCATTGCTACTTCCAGTTCAGTTCTATTAGTAGAAGCAATTTTGGTGTAGACAGAACACTGGTGAGTTAAGCATAATGAAATATCATCCTCCAATAGACATGGAAAAATACCTCAGTGACTTAGGAGCCTAAATTCCATTGAAATGGAAATTAGGCCCCTAAATTACTTACGGGCATCAGAAAAGTTTACCCATGGTGCTTATAATGCTGGTGGACCATGTTCACCCAATTCCCAATGTTGCTACCACTGGTGGAACTGAACTAGCTTAAGTTTGACTTTTGCAAAATCTCCCTAGTATAAACCAGATTTAGAGCTCAGGGGACGGAGTACTGCAATGTGCCCATTGGAAGACAGTAAAGAAACCTGTTACATTATTCTCAAATGAATCCCTAAGGGCGACCCCCAGAAATCAGAATTCTCAGATGCTTCTGTCTTTATGGCCTCCAAAGTTAGCAATAACAAGTTCTCTTTGGCTGACAGGAGGGTTGCCTTGATGGGACTTTCTGGAAATGTTGGTTTTGAGGAGGAAAAAAGAGGAAATGAGAATCTGAGGGAACCCTAAAAGCAAATGATCAACAGGCGGAAAATCAGCTATAATAGGAAATAATGAAATTCTACAAATTGAGGGAGGTGGGGAGCCTAAAGGGCCTGTCTTTAAACCAGAAGGTCAGATAGATATTTGGTTTTACTGCCATTAATTCTAACACAACAAAACTTGAAATATACTAAGATCACTTTAGACTGAGGCTTGCCTATACTACGAAGGTAGGTCAACATAAGACAGCTTATGTCAACTTAATTATGTCTGTGTACACGCTACAGCCTTGCTCCCTCTGATGTAAGTGCTCTAGTACACCGACAACATAACTCCACCTCCATGAGAGGTGTAGGGCTTATGTAAGTGTAGTTCAGGCGATGCAGTGTTGGGGGTAGGCACTGGGATCCTTACATTAGCTATTGGCTGTCATTGTCAATTTCACGGCTCTCAGGCAGTGGGGGGCTCCAGCTAGAGCCTGGATGCCCACCATCAGGAAGCCAAGAAGACTGGGTGGCTGCCTCCTGCTCCTAGCAGAGAGCGGGGAGGCAAGAAGCTCAGGCAGCTGCTCCCCACACCCTTCTTCTGTCAGTGGAAGCGCTCCTGGTGAGGACCTGCACCACAGAAAAAAGGAGAGTAATATAATTACTGCAGTGGCTGTAAGTCAACCTAACATAGGTCGATTTAAGTTCATGCTTTAGACATGCCCTGAGCTGAAAAGGAAATATTGCTATTAAAATGTAATACAAATCCTCCAAACAAGGCTTTTCCAGTGAAGCCATCTCTTGATAAAAGATGATGAGATATTTAAAGAATTTCCGGGATCAGGATAAATGCATAATGCAAGACTAAATATTTAAAAGTCAACAACATGTAGAAAGCATCAATAGTATATCCCTGAAGCTTCTATATCAGGGGTCGGCAACGTTTGGCACGCGGCTCGCCAGGATAAGCACCCTCGCGGGCCGGGCCAGTTTTATTTACCTACTGCCGCAGCAGGTTTGGCCGATCCCAGCCCCCACTGGCCGCGGTTCGCCATCCCGGGCCAATGGGGGCGGCGGGAAGCGGCGCGGGCAAGCGATGTGCTGGCCGCGGCTTCTCGCCACCCCCATTGGCCCAGGACGGCGAACCGTGGCCAGTGGAGGCCGTGATCGGCTGAACCTGCCGCGTCAGTAGATAAATGAAACTGGCCTGCCCGCCAGGATGCTTACCCTAGCGAGCCGCGTGCCAAACGTTGCCGACCCCTGTTCTATATTAAAAGCCTTGAAGATATGGTTTGACTGAATTGGAAAGTTTAATTGGTACAAGAGGAGTTGGAATGTAACAAGAGAAACAGTTTGATAACATCAATTTAGGAGTGTTAAGTATTTGCCAAATTTTCCTCAAAAATGTCTCCAGCACGCTGCACAGCTACAATTCTGGAATTTGCTACCTATCTGACTATAATACAGACTCTAGAGATTTTACTCATTTGCGCTAAACTTGTTTGGAAATGGGCATTCCTGATACTGTTACATAATTCTGGCGGTCTGAATTAGTGGATAACTTTGGAAAATATAACACAGCTGAGATCCTAGAGCTTTTTCAGGCCATCATGTACCTCATACTGTGGCATTGGCTGAATCAGTCTCAGGAACTCAGGCACAAACTGAAGTGTGTCTTGTCAAAATGTGCTGCAGGTCAGAATCAGGCTTATCATTGCCCACTAGAAGTGGATGGCAGCTCAGCAGGAAAGTACATAGGGCAGAGATTCAGCTTAGTGGGAACAACTGGGCATGATATACAAATTTGCTGAGTAAGTTGGTACTTGAATGCTGCACCTTTATAGTGAAGAGGTCAGGAAATTTCACAACTTAAAGGGAGAAGGAGTGGAAACCAGAATGTTTATTTAATATATATATGATAGGGTGATCAATTGACACCAGCCCTGAAGGGGTTAAGGTGGCCCAAAAGGTGTCAGTTAACATTCACAGTTGCATCTGATGGGAATCCTATGGATTTATAAATACTAATTGCTGATGAAGTCCAGCTGAGAAAGGATCATAATGGGAGGAAGTTTGTAGCTACTGGGAAAGAGGCTGGGAACAGAGAAGAGGAAACCAGGGGGGAATAAGCCCTCAAATCCTAGTCCTGAAAGAAAGGCCAACCCCAGAGAAGTTGAGGGGAAAGAAAGCCTGAGAAGGCAGAGTAGGAAGAAGCCCAGGGAAACAGTAGCAAGGAAGGGGGGACTCTACAGTTCTTGACTGCTGTTTATAGAATGTCTGGGCTGGAACCTAATGTAGAGGGAGGATCTGGGTTCGGATTCCCTACAGCCACTGGGAAGTGGTCCAGGACCTGGTCCACTGAGACTTTGATAACTTGAAAGGGAGGACTATATAGTGACCTAGTTGGAGGGCTGAGTCATGAAGAGGGAGTGCTGTGAATTATGGGACGATAGATCACTACAGCGATGGAGTGCCCAGTGGCAAGGGGTGCCATATGAGGAAAGAGTAGGGTGACCTCTCCGTCTCCACCTCCTCCCTCCCTCCAGTATTTGCATCGCCATACAGCTGATCAGTGCAACCCTGGGAGGGAGGAGGAGGAATGCGGCATACTTGGGGAAGAGGTGGGGCCAGAGCGGGGATTTGGGGAGGGATCCAATGGGGCAGGGAGGGGGCGGAGTCGGGGCAGGGAGGGCGCAAGCCCCCTCCGGGCTCTGCTCCACCTGTGAGCAGAGGCAAAATATCGGGACAATTCGTGTCCCGACCGAAGGTAGGTCGGGACGCAGGACAAATAAGCAAATATCGGGACAGTCCCGATTTTATCGGGACATATGGTCACCCTAAGAAAGAGCCACATGGCATGTTTGGCCAGAAGGAGGCGCTCTTGCAGTGAGTGAACCCTGTTAAAATATATTTTTAAAACCTGTGGTTCCTTGCTAAAAACTTGCAATAGTAATATTTTTTATATTAATATGGGCACAGAGGCCCAAATGCAATATATTCTGTCTGATATGTGAAACATATACCATGTGGACACTTTAAGGATTTCCTTATGTTGCTAAAACATTTTAGAACTTTGGAGATGAGGCACATCTTGTCTGGGATTTTGTTTCCTGTTGTCATGGGAAGTTACAGAGTATTGATGAATGATACTGCTCATTGAGGCTGTTATTCAGTACAAAATTTACTTAGCATATTGGGGCCTAGCACAAAAGGGTGCTGGTCCATGGCTGGAGCTCCTGAGTGCTACCATGATACAAATACATAGATTAATAATATTTAACTTTGGGGAAAATACTGAGTAGGTCACTGTCATGGAAATCAGAACACAAGCCATGATGAAACCTGATTTGTGATGACAAAACTGCTCTTCTAATTCAATCTTCTAAATGAAAAAGAATAAGGATTTTTTGGTTGGGTTTTTTCCGTGCGGGCAGAGGGACTTGGTGTGCTTAAGATTCTTTGACTGTCTTGCTGTTGCTATTTTTTTCTTTTCCTGGGTACCCTATGCTGTTCTGTTATGTATGAAGTTACAATCATCATCAAATCCATCACCATTTTCAAGTTCTTGCATCATTGCCAGAGTCTGAGTTCCTTGATTGTGACAAAATAATCCAATGCAGAATGAAGTTTCAAGGAAAATAAAATCCTTCATAACCTTTAGTGGTCTTTATTTTATTGGCATGGCCTTGGGACCAGTGATATCTCCTTTTTGTGACAGCAAAATCTGCATTGGCACTTGTTAGAAGCCCTAGGAGTTGGACTCCCATCTCTTTATATTTACTTTTTAAAATAGATTTTTGTATCTAAAATACATACAAGAAGAGACTTAATATTTCATCACCAGTATAGTTCACCCACCTTAACATTGTCTTTAACATGTTTTATTCACTCTCTGAAGATTTGCAAAGGGGTTGGGTGTCACTGGGAAGGATGGAGAAGGATTACATGAGGTTTATCAATTGTGGGGTTAGGAGAGCAGACTGGTAGTGTTTGTCATTAATGTGGGGGATGTGGAAAGTTCTGGAACCTGAAAAAAGGAAACCTGAGTCAGTTCCATCTCTAAGTCATCTCCAGCACCATATTCAAGTACCACTGAGGAGTCTACAGGGTTTTCCCATTGGGAAATGGTTAGACTGTAACGTGGGTGATATATAATAATGGTGCATTTTAGAACACACAATCTGAAAAAAACTACTATCTGTGAAGGATTTCATGAAAATAAGTTGTTTATAGAAAATTTATGAGTGCCTATGTTGCCATGGAATGGGGGGCTTGATATGGTCTGATCTTGCTTTCATCCTTGTACAGCAATAAATTAAGGGCACTTCTAAACATGCTCTTTAGTCTTTTGATGTGATAAAGTCACTGCTGCTTTAGCATTTCATACTGGAGCATGAATTATGCAGTCTGGGCACTAGAAATGCTGCAAACAGGCTACATCTGAAAGTGCTAATTTAATAGCTGTGATGTGGAATGAAAATCTATCTATTTTGATCATTTTTTCCTGGTAGGAGTGGGGAACGGAGAGGTTCAGTGCTCTAATAGGAAAATAACCACGATCAGACTCCTTGTCACTGGAGGGTGTGGAAGAATTTAGCTACTACGGAGAGGGGTCAGGCTGAGAACTGGTCAAAAAGAGATTTCTGGGGTGGGTGGACAGGTCCCTCATCATTAGGGGTGTGCTAGTTAGTAATCCATATCGTGGAAGAAAGTCTTTTATAGCCAAAAATCCTGGAGTTTTCAGAGAATCCAGTGAAATTGCACGTGTTCTGATTTCAGTCACTTTCGTTTGTATCGCTGCAGACCTGGACTCTATTGTTTGGTCATGTTACTTTCCTGTGAGACAACATATTTTATTGAATGCAATAAGTTAATTAACCCTGATATCACTGACCTGCCTCTGTCACTGAGAAAGCTGGAACTCTGACAGTTTTATATTTTGTAGGGCTCTTATGTGAACTGCAATGGCATCCTACTTAACAATCCTTATTATCTAACAAATGCTGAAAATGAGACCATTTTCTATCTCCTTTAGCACTAGATTTAACATAGATTTTTCAGAACTGCTATGACATTTAGAAATGGGAATTCAGGGTTCATTTGTAGATTTGCATATTATGCCAAGTGTATATTATATTCCTCCCCGCCCCGCATTTTCTAGCTCTGCAGATTAAAACTGTGCTTTATATTACTGTATTTCAAAGCTGCATATGAAAGCAAGCTGCCATGGAAGTAAATGTTAAAAGCGCCGACCTAAATTTGGAAAGAATTAGCTTTTGTTGCTATGGAAACCTACTGTACTTCTCTCACTCTTAAAGTATACAAATTACAAAGTGATAAAAAATAACACTATTAGTCCACTTGGTGGGGCAGGAGGCACTAGAAATAACTATGTAATCTTGGTATGTGATATTGCTGTGTTTACAACATAATTATACAGAAAAAGCTTCTTGTCAGTTTCTTATTTCACCCTAATCTTTTTTCCCCATAGGTTCACATTTGTTTGCATTGTAAAAATCAGCAATTCCACATAAATAAGACGTTTAGTAATTATTTTCATTTTCTTAGCCATAAGTAAGGCTGTGCATTAATCTGGAGAACGTTATTTTTATTTCTTTGCCTTTCTAAAGTTTTAAATGAAACCCACATCTCAGCAGGTTTTCAACCACATAGATTAGAGAAGTGGAATTTTATGTTGCATTAGATAGTATTCTGAGCTTCTGTCAATGTCTGAAAATCAGCTTTTCTAGGGTGTCCCCTTTTTACTTCATGGTAAAGTACTTTGTTTATAGAATGAGGTATACCATACACGAAGGAAGTAATTGTAACATGCTTGACAATTAGGCTCTCCTCACTTGAGAAGTTGAGGGGCTTGGGAAGGAGAGCGGGTGTTCCATGTTCTTTACTTCCTTCAGTTGCTGTTGGCAGCTTGAGTGTGGGAATCTGTCTTAGGGCATTAGGTGGAAAAATACATGGTTACTTAAGTCTTTGAATTGATGTTCTAAAAGTATGTAAAATACTGGCCTTGGATCTTTACTTATGATGATTTAATTATGGCTACCATGCTGCCTTCCAAGTGCAATGCAGGTAAAGATATGCAGAACTGTGATGTCATTTTGCAGGGGTTTGTGCCAGCCTTTTTGTGAGTTTCAGTATGTAGATTTACACATAAGATCTGTTTTGAGTTTCAAGCTGAAATGAATATAAAGTTAAACTGTAAACTGCAGTTTCACTTAGTTTGCCAGTGAAACCATACACATTTCATATCATTTTGAGGTAAACCCATGAGTCAGACCACGAGGCTAGCTTGAAAACTTCTAAAACATTTATTTATTTATTATTATTATTTTATTATTCAAATACTGATAATCTTTTTTAATTAGTAATGAGAGCATCCCTGCCCCAGACAGAGAATAAGAGAAAGCTCACTAAGAGACCCAGGCAAGCATCTTAACATAAGGTTACCATACGTCCGTTTTTTCCCGGACATGTCCGGCTTTTCGGCAATCAAACCCCCGTCCAGGAGGAATTGCCAAAAAGCCGAACATGTCCGGGAAAAATACCAGCCAGGCACTTCCTCTCCCACGGCTGCTCTGCTCCTCCCCTGACTCAGACTTCAGCTCTATTTAAGAGCCAAGCTGCCCGAGCCAGTGCTACTGGCTTCGGGCAGCCCCCTTGCCTCCGGACCCCAAGCTGCCGGCCGGGCATTTCCCTTCCCGGGCTCCAGCTGCTCTGCTCCGGCCGCTGGGGTCCGGAGGCAAGGGGGCTGCCCGAAGCGGTAGCGCTGGCTCGGGCAGCTTGGCTCTTAAACAGAGCTGAAGAGTCAGGGGAGGAGCAGAGCCGCCATTTTCCCGGACATGTTCGGCTTTTTGGCAATTCCCCCCGGATGGGGGTTTGAGTGCCGAAAAGCCAGACATGTCCAGGAAAAAGAGGACGTATGGTAACCCTAATCACTGCTCTGCATTGAGAGAACGTCCTGGTTCCAGCCAGCCCAGGAAGTATCCTCTGCCTCCCCACCCATCCAACAGGAACTTTCAGCACTGACTGGGAGCAGGATGCAAGCAAGCAAAGAGGAGGCTGCTAGACCGTAATCCTGTTCTCTGTTTCCTTACAGA